>NC_142943.1:54029364-54031864 GCF_046866305.1 Octopus bimaculoides
GTCGATTTGCTCAACTACATATATATATATATATATATATATATAATATTAGGGACAAAATCCAAAATTACAGGTAAAAACTCAATTAAAATCAATTTATAAAAAATTAAAATTAAATTGAGCTTTATAGATAAAATATATTATTTGAAAATTAGCTATGAAACACGTGTAATCTTTTTATTGTATTTATCTTATGATATTTACTTTACTTTATATTATACTCATTTATTGTGCTTTTAATTATTAATTTTTCTATATGTGATAGTGGATTTTCATCGATGAGTTCTTGAAACTTGGTTATTTTCCCTAAAACTATATATTTTATATATATATATATATATATATATATATATATATGTTATATATATGTATGCATATATGTATATATATATATATATATATATATATATATATATATATATATATATATATATATATATATATATATATATATATATATATATATATACCGGAGTAAGCACATAAAATGTGCAACAAGGTGGAAAAAAGAGTACTCAAATACCAGAAGTAGAGTAATATGCTTTATTTAAAAGCACCAGAAATATAACAAAACTGTCCGAGTAACAGTCTTTTGTTATATTTCTGCTGCTTTTAAATAAAGTATATATATATACTAGGCTTCTTCAGTTTCTGTCTACTAAATCCTCTCACAAGGCCTTGGTTAGCCCCAGAAGACATTTTGCCGAAGGTGCCATGCAATGGAACTGAGCCTGGAACCATGCAGTTGGGAAGCAAGCTTCTTACCACACAGCCACAAGCTTTGCAATCTGATATTCTTCTTGACATGCCAGTATCACAAGAATTATTTACCATTCTCTGTATCATGTGTCAGCATTAAACCAGCACAAAATGTACCATGTGTATCAAGCTAAACAGAATTGTTGTTTCTTTCTAATGATCCTTTTTGAAATAATTTTATTTATCTTTTGATATGCTGTCTCCAAATGAGGAATCTTATTTAGTGTTTCCGCCTGCAGGTCAATGAGAGTGTGTGCATGTGTGTGAGAGAGAGTGCACATATTCTATACAATTGGACAATTGGTAATTCTATTTACTTAAACACTCACACGCACGTATATGTATGTATATCTATACATGTATTTATATGTATGCATGTGTGTGTGTATATATATATATATATATATATATATATATATATATATACATATATATATGTGTATGTATATATACATGTGTGTGTATATATACATATACGTATATATCCATATTTGTATATATGTATATATATGTATATGTGTGTGTCTATATATACATGTAGATGTAGGTATGTACAAACATGTATGTATATATGCATATACTTACATACTATTTGTATTATATATATATATACATACATACATACCTAAATACATACGTACCTAAATAATACATACATGCACATATATATATATATACTTGTATTTATAAAAATACAGAGACACAGAGACATAGTCAGATGGAGAAGAACATGAAGAGGAGTTACACAAGAGCTATTGATAATATTGTATACTATGGATATTAAGCATTATAATCATTAATAATCTCATGGTTTCATAAAATAAACGGCCTGAATTTTAACGACCATATACTAGTCTATAAATACTACTGAAAAATCTAAAACAGACAGTGTCATAGAGTCACACATAAACTCACACACATACACATACACACCACCAATTCAAACGTACACCACATAAAAAAAATTGTTTAAAATTTTATTTTTTGTAAAAAATGCTCAACATTAAAAGAAAAATAGCTATTGTTATATTAACTGTTGTTTGACACAAGTTTTCTTTCACCCTATTTAGCAGTTTTTATTATCATTATCATCATCATCAACACCATCATTAGTATCATCATAACCATCTTCTCATCGTTGTTGTTATTATTATTATCATTATTATTATTATTATTATTATTATTATTATTATTATTATTATTATTATTGTTATTACTTCGTTGTCTTTGAGTATTTTGATTATGTCCATATTGAACAGCAATATTTGGCTTGTTTCAAATTTAGAATTCAAACCTGCAGGACCTAATTTTAAAAGCATTCTATTTTCTTTTAGTTTTATTTAAATCTGTCTGAGAAATTCTTCCTATTTTCATTTTGAAACATATTTAATCAAAAGAATAAAGAAGAAGAAAGGAAAAAGACAAAACAAGACAAACAATGAGAGGAAAGTATTAAAAAGATGAAATAAATTAGTTGATTAAGTCACTGCTTTTTATCCTTAAATTTTATATTGTCTAGCTTTTCATTATATTTTTTTTCTCAGAGGTTTTTATATAGATTTCAGATTTCATGTATTTCTTTAATTAGATTTTATATATTTCTTTAATTCTTATAATATGTATAATTATATTTTATGAATGCACTTTTACAAGAAAAGATGAAGCAGAAGAGAGGGCAAAGGGTAGAGAACACGAAATGCCAATATATATATATACAGATATACATATACACTTGCGTGTT
>NC_142943.1:54036864-54039364 GCF_046866305.1 Octopus bimaculoides
ATGTTTTCATCCGCGTTGGTTTGTCCGTCTGTGTGCAACATAATTCAAAAAGTTGTGAATGGTATTTGATGAAACTTGCAGGAAAAGTTCGTAATGACACACGTAAGAGATGATGAAATTTTGGTAGTGATTCGGGAATCTTTATGGATTATTGAAGGATTTTTCATTTGTTATATTTACTTTACATGAAGTATTACAATGTTACGTTCTTTGATTATCTCCCTTGAAAACACGTTCATCGTTTCAACGTAACCTATGGTGGTGTTGCTGTTTCCAAAGTTTATTTTCGTTTCTCTATTAGTAATTTTACTCATGTTGTGTGTGTATCACTCAAGTTTTAGGTAATTGTTGTTTCGTTTTAGTTGTATGGTGAAACTAGCTTGCTGTTGTCATTGTTGTATTATAACTGCTTCAGATGATTCTTGTTCTTAAAGGGTTTTCTTTTAAATAAATCATATGGCTGTGTTATTATTTTTTTAAACCCCACCAAGGAGATTATGTTTTTGTTGGCGTTGGTTTCGGAAATTAGGCGATTTTCAGCATGCGTGTATATGGGTGGAAATGAGCTGATTGGTGGAGGTCTGCGCTCTCTGAGTGCTTCTCTAGTTATTACTGTAAACTGGCCTTCACCAGATTCAATAGTGTGTGTGTGTGTGTGTGTGTGTAGTTATATATGCAGACATAATATCTGTGGCCTACATTATCTACTGTCTCCTTCCCTTATTAACTGGTAGATTACAATCTGAGGATGGTTTGTCTGTTATTTCTAGCAAGTTGAATGATAACATAGGCAGAAACTCCTTTATTGGCTCATCATCATTAAATGTGTAGTGACTGATAGAGTACAAGCAGTGAAAATCCAGCCCTTTGTAAGTTCAAAGTACATATAGTTTTACTATGTCCGTCATGCTATGGTCAGTAAAGCATGACATTAGTTTCATATAAACTTTACAATTCCAATACAAAGCTCCTCTCCATGCTCTGGTGCACACAGCGTTTCATGTTCTTTTGTTTTGTTTTTGTAGTAGTTATGTTACAGTTAATCTTATACTTTAAGATTTTGTAACATTAAACCCATTTTTAATGTAGAAGTATTGTTGTAAGATTCTTCTTATCATTGGTTTTTACATCTCTCTGTATCCTAATAGTTTGGTAGTTAGTTTTCCAATATCTTGTTTAGAAGTGTCAAACAAGTCCTGATTGACCTGGCTCTCCATCAATTATGACAACGAGTGCACCAGTCGATGCAATCAAATGAATTTCCTGCTTGTGAAATTGTTGTGCAAGTGGCTGAGCACTCCATAGATACATGTACCCTTAATGTAGTTCTCAGGGAGATTTAGTACGAAACTCCAAATGTGGAGCGCAGGAGTGGCTGTGTGGTAAGTAGCTTGCTTACCAACCACATGGTTCCGGGTTCAGTCCCACTGCATGGCACCTTGGGCAAGTGTCTTCTACTATAGCCTCGGGCCAACCGAAGCCTTGTGAGTGGATTTGGTAGACGGAAACTGAAAGAAGCCCGTCGTATATATGTATATATATATATGTATGTATGTATGTGTGTGTATATGTTTTTGTGTCTGTGTTTGTCCCCCCAACATCGCTTGACAACCAATGGTGGTGTGTTTACGTCCCCCGTAACTTAGCGGTTCGACAAAAGAGACCGATAGAATAAGTACTAGGCTTACAAAGAGAAAGTTTTGGAGTCGATTTGCTCGACTAAAGGCGGTGCTCCAGCATGGCCACAGTCAAATGACTGAAACAAGTAAAAGAGTAAAAGAGTTTCAATTATGGGTACAACTCATTTTTGCCAGATGAGGCGGACTGGAGTAACGTGAATAAAATGTCTTGCTGAAGGACACTCCCTTTTCAAAGGGAGGGCACAAGGTCACAAGGGAATACAATTCCAGGAGAAACAGGCGTAATAACATTGTCTAGGAAGGTGCACTTTTTTTCTTGAGTAGGGAACATGCCTCTCAGTTCCCCACCCCTTGGGTCTATCCCTGACATGCCACCAGGAATCAAACTCATAATCTTACAAATGTCAGCTGAGTACCCTAACCACAATGCCATGCACTTTCACTTCCTGAATTTCAAGTCTGGATCCAAATGTGGCTGACCCTTTTTTATTTCTGAAACTGAAATAACCCATCCTTATCGCTTTAAACTTTTATTTTTCACTTGTTGATCTTGGTCCCTGCAACATTTTTTGTCCCTCCAAATGAAAAAAGTCCTCAAAGGGGAACGTTTTGCAGATGTGGAAGAGGAGAAGAAAAAAATAATAGAGATATTAAAAGGCATCACTTTGGAAGAGTTCCAGCAGAGTTTCCAACATTAGAAAATGCATCTGGATTGATGCATTGCTTCAAATGAAGAATACTTCGAAAGTGATAAAAGTATAAACATGTAAAACTAAGTGACTAAAATAATATTGCAAAATTCTCATTTCTTTTGGGTACCCCCTCGTGTGTATGTATATATATATATAGATAGATAAATA
>NC_142943.1:54049364-54059364 GCF_046866305.1 Octopus bimaculoides
TTTTTTTTTCTCTTTTAGCATGGGTTGAATAGGTCTGAAATTATTACATTTGCTTTCATTAATCATGTTTATACATCTTAGAGTGTTCTGAAGGTTGAACTTGGTATGCTGTGCACATTATAATTGTCAAGATTATAAAGAGAAAGACAGACTTTAGACAAGATGAGTGCAGAACACAAAACTGGTGTGGAACCAAAGTTGCATTATCGCAGACAAAAACCATGCATATGCATGCAAACACATACACACACACATATACATGCACATACACATGCATATGAGCCCATACAATTATATTCTACAGATTCTGTGTTAAAACAATATATCTGCAAGAAAGATAACAAACTGGTAGTATTGTAAACATGCCGGGCGAAATGCTTAACGGTATTTCGTCTGTCTTTATGTTCTGAGTTCAAATTCTACCAAGGTCGACTTTGCCTTTCATCCTTTCGGGGTCGATAAATTAAGTACCAGTTGCATACTGGGGTCGATCTAATCGACTGGCTCCCTCCTCCAAAATTTAGGGCCTTGTACTTAGAGTAGAAAGAATATATCTACAAGAATATGCTTATTTACTCCAAAGTTATTGGTAAAATCCCAACTGGAATCCCTTTCAATATTGGTTTTCTTGATATTTGTTTCAAATGTTTTGTACATTTCATATATCTGTCTATCTATCCATCCATCCATCCATCCATCCATCCATTTGGCCATTTCCCATTTCATTTTTTATATTTTTTTGTTCATTTTTGTGTTGTTCACTCCAGAAACAATACTGAGTAACATACTTGAGGTCTAAATAAAATACAGAAATATATCTGAAGAAAATAAGTAAGAAATGCCCTTTCAGACCTTAAGAATTAGTGTACGAAAGGGGTGGGGGAGGGGATTTACTTGAGAGGACAATAATCATTTAGTTTACTGAGAACTGCTTTGTAATATATATATATATATATATATATATATATATATATATATATATATATATATATATATATATATATATATATATATATATAAATATATATATATATATATATATATATATATACATACATATACATACATTCAAATATACATATATATATATATAAATATACAGAGAGAGAGAGATACATAAAATTACATATACACACACATGCAATTACATACATACATACATATATATATATGTATACAAACATACACGTGCACATATATATGTATGAATATACTACAATATACAAAAACAAATGTAGAAAATAAAATAGGTAAAAATGTAAAATTACTGAAATGATAAATATACTGAGACAGAAGGCAAATAAAATCAAAAGTGAAATAGAGGAAAATTATGTCCTCTATTTGCGGAACTTTGCGGAGAGCTAATACTTTGGCTAAGCAGTTCAGCAATCTAACTTTCATGAAATTATTATTTATTCGTCATGATTACAGCCTCGAGATTATGTGAGCAATTATATTCCATTAAAGCAGATCACAGCGATGCAATAACTCACTTATTAAGTTGTTAACTCGTCCTCAATATGCCAGATGCCAAGTCGGTGAGGCCATATCGACTACATGCTCAAAGTAATACAAAAGAATCATATGTATATATGCACATACACACACATATCCACGTGCACACATACACACACACTTTGAGTACATTTATACGTACATACACATGCCCTCGTATACGTATTTACATACGCGTATATACATGCATATACACATGCTTACAAACACGCACACATACGTGTATACATACGTACACATATAAATACACGCATGCATACATACACGCAGAAACACCTTGTCCATCCCAGACACGTACACACATTATGTTTTGGGGAAAAAAAATTAAATCCCTGATCAGGTTTCTTTCTCTTTGATTCTCTGTCAGATACTGAATGGCTGGCATGATGATGATGGTGATGGTGATGATGATGATGATGATGATGATGGTGGTGATGGTGATGGTGATGATGATGATGATGATGATGATGAAGATAACTAAGGAGGAGGTGGTTTCATCAGTGATGTTCAGTGTTCTAATTATGATTAGAATATTGATGATTGTGGTGATAATAATAATAATAATAATAATAATAATAATAATAATAATAAGTAGTAGTAGTAGTAGTAGTAGTAGTAGTAGTAGTTGTTGTAGTAGTAGTTGTAGTAGTAGTAGTAGTAGTAGAAGTGATAACAGTGGTAGTAGCAATAATAATAATAATAATAATAATAATAATAATAATAATAATAATAATAACAATGATTCTTTCTAATGGAAGCACAAGGCCTCAAATTTTGGGGGAAGGAATTAAGTCGATTACGCCAACCCCAATACGCAACTGGTACTTCATTTATCGAGTCCAAAAGGATGAAACGCAAAGTCGACCTCCATTGAATTTGAACTCAGAATGTAGCAGCAGACGAAATACTTATAAGCATAAGGATTTCAAATCCTGCCAAGGTCAACATTGTATTTAATCCTTTTGAGGCTGATAAAATAAGGTCCACTTGAGCATTTCTTTCTCCTGCAAACTTGCTCACCTTGCACCAAGATCTGAAATCCAAATATAAGAAAAACAACAGTTGTAGACAGGGACCCAAAAATTATCAACAGCAGTGGTTATGCCAAACATTGTTGATATGCAAATACCTTGCCACCATTTGGCTGCATCCACTCTCAATGCCATCATAGGATGCAGGTAAATAGAAGCAGACGGGAGGGTACAGAATATGTAAAATGTCTCAGCCGATAGTCTACACTCCTTTGGTCGATGACTGTGTGTCGACGTATGCGGTGTGGTTCTTGGTTGAGCAAGGTGTATGTGTCTTGAACACATCGTCAGTGAAACACATCTAGCTTTTTGACCACTCTTTATGATGTCATAGATCTGTTTGAATAGGGATAAACTACAAGAATTAATATCTAATTTATGGGAAATGATTGCTGATTTGGAACCAGAAAAATCCAAATTGTAACAAACATTGCTTCATAATTCAAATTATATTATAGCAATCATTCCTAGCTTTGCCAAAGAGAAATCTATGGTGGCTTCAAAAGTGACCATATTAAGTGGGTTTCACTTAGGCAAGGCTGAAAATGTAATATAATTTGAATTAGAAAGCCTTCTTTGACATATTATGAAATTAATATTATTCTCATCTAACAGCAAATCACTAACCTGTTCACCATGAATAACTAAGATATATATTATAAGTTCAGCACTTTTTATGCAAATGAATGGTCGAGGTTGAGACATATCATAGCCTAGGCTATGAGATGGACAGTACATACAGCTAAAGAGAGCCAGTAGGGTGAAATAGTGGCTAAAGCCAATGATTTCTCGGTTTTCAACAGTCATCAGTTAACTATGCTCTATACACACGCATGCGTGCACACGCACACACACACATAAATATATATATATATATATTTCCCCTCTCCATCTGTTTTCTCTCCTCGTTCCTTTCTCTGTATAAGAGCATAGGCTCAAAACATCAAAGATTTCTTCCATTTCTCCAGTGCATAAAATTAATAAACCCTGTTTGTTGTTACTTCACTTGCCTCAACCTTTTGGGGGTTTTTTTGTATTATTTTCGTCCAAATATGTGTGTATGTGGGTGTGTACATATATATATATGTGTGTATATATGTGTACATATATATGTGTGTGTAGAAGTTTCCATACTCTTTACTATTATTAATATTAACTTTATATCCTCCAGGCAAATTTTATTGTCCAGTGAAGAGTACACAGAATTACCCATTGGAAGAATTCATGGAGCATCTAAGAACTAAATGTAGTCACAGACATTGAATACTGATTGTTGTGGTTAGCTGTTAACTGGAACATAAATGAGAGATAATACGGTATCCACCTAAATAATATATCTATCCAAACTCACTCATATATATATATATATATATATATATATATATATATATATATATGCGTGTGTGTGTGTGTGTGTGTGTGCGTGTGTGTGTGTGTGTGTGTGTATTTGTTGAGAGGAGTTCTTTGGGGTTTGAATAATTCACCTTTGGAAACATGGGTGTTTTACTCAACATCCTTAAACAAACCTTAATCAGGGACCTTTTGAGTGGGATGGGCTACTCGACCTGAAGAAAATTCTAGCTGGGCCCCACCTGCGAGGTCATGCACTGTTTATCTTGATATGAGATCACCATGTTGCGCACATATGGTTGTGATGCATGTGCCTGGTGTACCCTTATCAGCCAGGTAGTCCTGATGGGTATATATAGGGCTTCGTATATTTTTACCCCAGTATCACTTTGATGGCATGCATTGCTTTCTCACTCAATAATAATAATGATAATAATAAACACAAGATGTCGAAATATCATTCACTAGATGACAATGGCACTCTTCTTTTAATTTTGATTTTAATAATAATAATAATAATAATAATAATGATAAAAGTGATGATAAAGATGATTTTGATGATGATGATGACGATGACAATGATGACTATATTGATGGTGATGATGATGATGACGACGATAATAGTAATAATAATAATAGTAATAATAATAATAATAATAATAATAATAATAATAATAATAATAATAATGATGATATTGATGGTGATGATGATGATGATGATGATAATGACAAATCCAGAAACAATTATCTATTACATAGCCCATCTACTTCTTTCATAACCATTTATGATAAAAGGAAATGGTAAATTACTAAGTGTGTTTCACATAACATTCCTGGCTAATGTCTGGTCAAATATTTAAGGATTAACTTTCTTACTCAGTGCAATAGTCTCATTAAGGTCACGGCTGAATTCCACAAAATTGATATTAGATTAATCAGTGAGTTAAACCCATGACATGCGACATAGATTAAACAATTCCAATGCAAACAAACACACAAACACATGCACGCACGTACATCTGCCAACATCACTTCTCATAATTCTGCAGTCATAGGCTGTTCTTTGACCATTTCTGCTATCATGATTCCCACCTCAATTATCATCATCATCATCATCATCATTGTCTTCATCATCATCATCATCATCATCGTCGTCTTCATCATCATCATCATCATCATCATCATCATCATCATCATCATATATTGATTATGATTACTGCTGTCTTTAAGCCTCATGATAATGATGATGATGATGATGATGATGATGATGATGATGATGATGATGATGACAATGATGATGATGATGATGATGATGATGATGATGATGATGATGACGACGACGACGACGATGACAACAATGGTAATGATGATGATGATATCGATGCTGTTATTGCTGCTGCTGATGATGATGATGACAATGATGATCATGATGATGAGAATGGTAATGATGATAATGATGATGCTGATGGTGGTGGTGGTGGTGGTGCTGCTGTTACTAATGATGGTGATGATGACAATGATGGTGATCATGATGATAGTGGTGGTGGTGGTGGCAGCGGCGAAGGCAGTGGTGGTGATGGTGGTGATGATGGTGACAATGATGATGATGATGATGATGACGATGACGACGACGATGATGATGATTAAGACGATGCTGTGGGCGATTAACATCATCACCGGGTTTTTAACCTTGTGTTGATACAGGCATTTATACAAAGAGACCGACATCCATAAACAGTCCTATCTATTTCAATTGTAATAAATTATCTTATCTAAAGGCTAATCTCTCTAGAATAAAAGTCGGAAGACTTGTCAGCTCTAGCTGTTTCATTCCTCAAAAGTTTTCCCATGTTTGTACCCATGTTTGTACCTCAAACTAATACAAACAATCAGATTGTAAATATCATCATGCGTACAGTTTTCTTTATTTCATTCTTATTTTGTTTTTATGTGGTTTATTATGTGTTTATGACTGATCTGCAAATAGTAAGTGGGAGTAACATTCATAATATAGTTAAAAACCACCAAAAAAATAAAGTTAATCAATTAAAATCATGTTTATAAGAGAAAGAAAACAAAAAGAAAGCTCTGGTCAAAACAGGTGAGGGAGGCAACTCTTCAATCCAAATTGATTAAAAATTTAATGGGAATATGTATTGGCCGGGGGTGAGTTTAATTCATGCTAATTACAACCACAATTCCAGATATAGAGATAATATATTTCTAAATCTTTCAGAGAGATTTATGCAGTAGTGATACGATGAAGTAGTTGTATGCTGTCAACTTAATGTCTCAGTCCCCTGAAAGGAATAATACTACTGTTGGTTAGACCTAGGAAGCTACACCACTTCCTGTCGGCCTTGACACATTTCCTGTGTCCTTATGTTTACAAGGGGGAGACTAGCTTCCTAGGTCTAACCAACAGTAGTATTATTCCCTTCAGGGGACTTTCGCATTAAATTGACAGCATACAACTAATTCCAGATATGTTTCAAAATTGTTTAACCCTTTAGCATTCAAACCAGCCATATCCAGCTCAAATATTCTCTCAGTTTTATGTTCAAATCAGCCTGATCTAGCATCTTGCACTTATCTTACAAGGCCATTCTAACAATAAAACAATCATACAATTGAAATCTCAAAGCTACGAGATAATGCATGATTAATCAAAACAATCCTTTCTATTATTGGCACAAGGCCTGGAAGTTGTGGGGAGGAAGCAAATTGATTACATCACCCCCAGTGAATTACTGGTACTTAATTAATTGACCCCGAAAGAAAGAAAGGCAAATCAAAATAATGTGAATAAATAAGCATTACCTTTGACTATGTAATCTACATGCCAAAGGGTTAAACTTACCCCGTGGGGCACATTTTTATTCACACCCAACAAAACCTTGCAATGACTGAACAGATAAAGATTTAGAATGAATTACCTTCATTAATTAAGCAATTCAAAATAAGTCTTTCTTTTTTATAGGCCTAATGTCTGAAATTATTTGTTGGGTTGCTAGTTGATTACATCAACCCCAGTGCTTCTCTGGTCGTTTATTTTATCAATCCAGGAAGAACAAAAAAGCAAAATCGACCTCAGTGGGATTTGAACTCAAAATGTAAAGCTTGACAAAAAGCTCCTGCGCATTTTGTGAAGCATGCTAACAATTCCACCAGCTCACTGCCTTAAGCTATTTAAAATAATCTTGTCTACTATAGGCACAAGGTCTGAAATTTGGGAGCAGGAGTGGGGGGTCGTCAATTACGTCGACCCCACTGTTCCACTAGTACTTAATTTATTGACCCTGAAAGGATGAAAAGCAAAGTTGACCTCGGTAGAATTTGAACTTGGAATGTAGCATCGGACAAAATACCGCTAAGCATTTCACCCAGCATGCTAATGATTCTACCAGCTCACTGTTTTAGGATACCTCCAATAATCTTTCTACTAATGGCACAAGGCCTGAAATTTGGGGTGAGAGGGCTAGTTGATTGCATCGACCCCAGTGTTTCACTGGTACTTAATTTATCAACTCCAAAAGTATGAAAGTTAAAGTTGATCTCGGCGGAATTTGAACTCAGGTGAAATACCACTCAGCATTCTATCCAGCATGCTAACAATTCTGCAAGCTTGTTGCTGCCACAATCTAAAATAACGACCTGGAAAGTCATCCTAAAGTTACCTAAAAGTCGCATAAAGCTTATGCCTTCATTTAACATGGATATTAAAGGTTGAATTTCCTTATAATCCAAACCATAAAATTACATTCTATTTCTTGAACATGTTAGAAAAAAGCTCTGAATTTTTTTAAGCAAAAGAAATAGACTGAAAGAAAAAGGTGCAGTCAATTGAACAGAGTCCAGACTGTTATTGATCTTTTTTTTTATGGAGCTGAGTGAAATAATTCTGAATCCCAATGGAATTTCATCTTTGATGGTAGACCATTTTTATTATTAAAACTTCGTATTAGTCATTGAATTTTGAATTAGTTCATAATGATGTATCAAACAAAACCATCTCATCTTTGCTCTGCTTTCTATGGATCTATAAATGTATTGTGCAAGTTCTTGAAACAGTAATTCAGAGTCGTATTTAGGATAGGGTATTTTTGTAATACAGAGACTTTCTGGAAAAGAAAAAGACTTTTTCTTCCCTAACATTTATTGCAAATCAAATTAACCAAGTCGTATATGACCACCCTTTCTGAAACAAAAACAAAACTGTATAATCTTTTTTTTTTTTCTTTCCCCTTTGCAATTTTTTTTTTTTTTTTTTTCATGTTCTAGAACAGGGGTTGGTGAACTGGGGAAAATTACCCTAAGTGGGGTAAAAATGAAATTCTTGCAGGTAACGAGGACTTATTAGACACAAGTAAAATTATATGAAAAACCTGTTCCTTGTTATGACAGAAATTCTTCTTCTGGCAACACTGCATCTGTCCCATGTGATGGATGTGTAAAATAATTCCTAGATTCAATAAAAAGTTTCAGTAAAGCTTTTGAATTCAAAGAATTTATGATTTTCTTCCTTTCAAATCAAGGGGGTAACATCAGTGTCAATAAATATATCTTGGGGTAAGTGGTTGAAAAGGTTCCTCAAGCCCTGATCTTTTGATCAAAAGAAAGAAAACAACCTTGAACTGTATAGGGGTTGGTGGGAAAACAACCTTGAACTGTATAGGGGTTGGTGGGAAAACAACCTTGAAATGTATAGGGGTTGGTGGGAAAACAACCTTGAAATGTATAGGGGTTGGTGGGAAAACAACCTTGAAATGTATAGGGTTGGTAGGAGCCAAAGAGAAAATTATCCTCAGTCAAAAGACCTGACACTGCAACAGATTGGCCTCTGCTAGAGGTGCCTAAGAAGCCCTTCTAAGGGTGTCAGAGAGCCAACATTTTTGTAACCATATTTCTGTTGAATTATGCTCTTTGTTTAAATAATTTTGTAAAATAATGGCAAATATAGCAAAATAATTTTGTCCTTAATATGCTAACTTTTGGAACATAAATCATTATGAATTTTAAAGGAAAGTTTTAATTAGATCACTTTTGACAAGAAGTTTGTATCATAGAATGAGAAACTGTCTTAGACAGGTTGGTATCAGAAAAGTTAACAGAGTAAAACATCAAGTATGCTATTCTGTTTAGGATTGAGCAAAATCAGAAGAGAAGGTAAATCAATAACATCGATCCCAGTACTCAAATGGCACTTATTTTATCAACCCCAAAATGATGAAAGGCAGACCTGACCTCAGCAGAATTTGAACTCAGAACATAAAGACAGACGAAACACCACTAAGTATTTTGCCTGGCGTGCTAACGATTCCACTAGCTCCACATCTTAAAATACCACTAATATTATCAATAAGCAAAATTAGAACTAATATATCAACAACTTTGAAACTCTTCCATATTCTCTCATATTTAATTTAGACAGAAACCATCTAAATAACTGATTTCCATTCCGTCTTCTACAGAACATGTTTTATGTTTAATTCTTTCATTCTTTCTTTTTTTTTTAATTCTAAAATCAATGTTTACCAGTAGCTTTTATGTCATTGTTTCTGATGATTTCCAGTATATAAAAAAAAAAGATAAAAGAAAATAACAGCTAAACCTTTTAGATGGTAATTCAACCAATTTAGACAATGTTTGTTTCCTTTTCATTTCAATCATTATTATTGGTTCTCAGTATACCAACATGGGTTTTAAAAGATCTACAATACAGCATTTTGTAATGACTCATGATCCTGTTTCATCTCATATCGCTCATTGTTCTCAACTCTACCTATTTCTTTATATTAACATTATTATCATCATTATTATTTTTATTATTATTATTATTATTATTATTATTGTTGTTGTTGTTGTTGTTATTGTTATTACTATTTTTAATATTCTGTGATGGTTTTTGGTAAGCAGTGTTGAGTTTTATAATTCTGGGAATAATAATAATAATAATAATAATAATAATAATAATAATAATAATAATAATAAGGATTTCTTTTATTGGCCACATGAGCCCAAGACATGGGGGACAATATCGAAGGATGAGTTACAGTTCAAAAAATAAATTACAAAAAGATGTGGGGTTAACATCAACCATGGGG
>NC_142943.1:54064364-54069364 GCF_046866305.1 Octopus bimaculoides
ACAACAACGATGATGATGGTGATGATGACAGAGACGACGTTGATGAGGATGATATATGCACATATGCTTATGATAAGAAACTGACATACAGAAAGCAAAGACAACCAGACATGCTCGTTGATAAACTCATTTTTTTTATTCATTAAAATCTTTCAAGCTAGAATGCTTTTTATATTTTATTTATGTACTATTTTCTTTCACATTTTTTTAAAAATGTTTTAAATTCATTTATTCTAATTTCTTTTTTTTTTTTGGAATTTTATTTTATTGCTATTTCTCCTTTGCCATTTTTTTTAAAGCTGTTTATTTTCTTTTTATCTTTTATTTTTTGTAAGTCTATTGTTTGTCATTCTTCACAATTTAATTCAAGAAGCAATCAGTAGACACTTAAGCTGTCAAAAAACTCCTGCAACTCAACTGCTATTTATAGTTGTTATTGTTTGCAGCAGATGCAACTGTAAAACTGCACTTCTTACAAAACAACTGTAAGAAAACATTTAACTGCAACAATAAATGAATGAGATGAAAGAGGAAAGATATGGAAGAAAAAAATAATATAAAAAGAGCAGGTAGGAAAGCATGTATGTGTATGAGTGTGTGTGTGTGTGTGTACCTGTCAGTGAGTGTGTGTGTGTGTGTGTGTGTGTGTGTGTGTTATTCGGGGGGGGGGGGGGGGGGGTTAAAAACGGTAAGCAGTCTAGGAGTGAAAGGAGGTGGGGCCAGTTGTTGTCAAAGTGGTGATGGCAGAAACCTGTGGTGTTGGTGATAGTGGTCATGGTGGTGGGGACGAAGATGGTGGTGGTAGTGGTGTTGGAGTTGGTGGAAGTTGTGGTGTCGGTGATGATGGTGGCAGTGGTGGTGGTGGTGGTGGTTGTGGTGGCAACAGTAATGATGATGGTAGTGATGCTAATGGTTATGATGATGATGATGATGATGGTTGTCACAGTGATAACAATGTGGTGGAGTTCATAGCCATAAATGTTGTGGTGGTGATGGTGGTGGTAACGATGATGATGTGGATGATAATGATGACAATGATGATGATGACGATGATAATATTGATAATGATGATGAGAATGGTGGTGTTGTTGTTTGTGGTTAAGATGATGATGACGATGATGATGATGGTGATGATAGTGACGCTGATGATGATGACGATGATGACGATGACGATGATGACGATGAGGATGATGACGATGTGGATGACGATGAGGATGATGATGACGATGATGATGACGATGACGATGATGATGATGAAGATGATGATGATGATGATGATGATGATGGTGGTGATGATGGTGATGTTGATGATGACGTTGATGATGACGGTGATGATGACTGATGATGACTATCATGGTAGTGGCGATGGCCATGGGGTTAGTGATGGTGGGGAAGGGTAGTGTGGCAGGATGTATGGGTGTGAAGGAAGGAAGGAAGGAAGGAAGGAAGGAAGGGAGGAAGGAAGGAACGAGGAGGATAGGTGGGAGCGAGTAAATCAATTTCAAAGAATTGTCGAAAACTGAGTTAGACAGAATGACTAAAGGGATTATGAAGAACTATGACAGAGTAATCTTCAAACATGAATGGAGTTAATAAAAGTACTTCAATGGCTTTGAAATGGCACTCAAAGCCTCATTAATCCATAATCCTTCCTAATCCCTTGAAATAAACATCAGCTTATTGTACCATCAATGCATATGCACATGATACCGTTCGGTTCTGCACTGCTAGTTACATTAGCCCTTGTATAACAACTCTTCGCTAAGAATAATTTATGGAGACGCTCGTTGCTTCCCATTTATTAAATGAACATCCCATGTTTGGTGTATAAACTAAAAATGAAAATAAAAATGATAAACACATAATAGATATGTATATACACTCACATATATATATATATATACATATATATATATATATATATATATATATATATATATATATATATATATATATATATATATATAAAATTCTATATATACATATATATATATATATATATATATATATATGTGTGTGTGTGTGTGTGTATATATATATATATATATGTATTTGTGTGTGTGTGTGATAGAAAACAAAAAACAAAGAACAAATTTGCACAACGTTACCGCTAAGCTATTTCTTATCTCATCGCTGGAAATAATAGTATATCTTAATGAGATATCTAACTCTTAGAATTCTCATTCTCTGTGATTCTTCCCCGACCAAACAGCAATTTCGATATTTTAATTTATTTCTTTTTGCCATTCTTCATTTTCAGTGGAGTTTACTTACGTTTTCGGTTTGATTTCTTTATTTTTCATATACATTCATTTAAAGTTTTGGTTGAATAATGGAAAACAAGGAATATATATATCTATATATATATATACATATATATATGTGTGTGTATATATATATATGTGTGTATATATGTAAGTATAAACACACATATATATATACATACATATATATATATATATATATATATGCGTATGCATATACATATATACATTTATAAACATGTGTGTATATATATATGTATATATATGTGTGCACATGCATCATTTATATCTGTGTGTGTGTGTGTAATTATATATATGAATATGTATACATTCACCCACACACATATATATATATACACACACATATACATATATATATACACACATATACATACATACATACATACATATATATATATATATATATATATATATAATGCATACTGATGTGCACACATATACTTTGATATAATTGCAGGCACATGTAGGCAGACGTATACACAGGCATGCTCAGGCATACACATGGACAGACAGAGACACACGTACACACTCAAACATATATATATACATATATATATATATATATATATGAAACGATAAATGAATTTCATTTGATGTTGACACCAAGGAAGCAAAGGATACAGAACAAATGTTGACTTTGTAATGTCATTTATAATCCAGTTAAGCAAGTTTGTATTAGAAGAGAATGATGCTGCAGTGAAGCAACTTTACACCAGCCGACCAAACTAATAATCAAACAAAAACGACAGATATTTACTATGAGAAATATTTCTGAGTTATCTGACATAAGTGATTGATTGATTAAATATATTATAAGATAGATCTGATAAGATGTTCGCCTTTCACAAAAGCTGAGTAAGTAGGATAATGCTTACTGTTTCTTTAACATTCCATCTAATAAAGCAGGACAAATTTGTTACTTCCTAAGAGGTAAAGTGGCAAATAAGGACATTCTGTAGCTATGTCGCAAAGCATTCTACATAGTTGATTCATATGTTAATGGTTCGATTCATAAGTTAATGGTCTGCTACAGGAATTCTTGGGTTTTCTCATGCGTCTTTACTTAAGTTCTTATCAGAATTCTAAGCTGGGGAAAATGTGCATTGTTCATATTTTCAAAGAGAAGTGTTGGTTTAATTAAAGACTTTTAAATATCAGAATTAAATGCCTTCACCAAAAACTGTGATGTGTGTATATATATATATATATATATATACACATATAAATATTGACAGAGCGAGAGAGACAGAGAAAAGGACTGGAGAGTTTGGTGTGTATATGGATTATCTCACTAGCATAGCTAGGGGGTAGGAGCAGTAGGGGCGGTCCACTCCTGGGTGGCACTTTTAAAGGAGCACCACTTTTGGGTCTGCTGTTGGCAATATGTGTTTTTTGTGGGGTCCAGGGGCAGCAAATGGAAAGGCTGCCCCAGGCAGCACACACTCTAGCTATGCTAGTAGAATATCTCTGGAGTGGGGTTGATTAGTTTGGTAAAAAAAAAACCTTAAAATGATCCCTCCAGCATGGCCACAGTCTTATAACCAACACAAATTTAATGGTAATAGAAGGGATATGGAACATTGTCAAGGTGGCATCTTTATTGGTTTGAAGTATGCAAAAGTACTTTTGCACATAGAGTATGAATATATATATATATATATATATATATATATATATATATATATATATATATATATATATATATATATATATATATATATATATATATAAGGGCATGGACCTTGAGAGGTAGAAAGAAACAGATTTTCAGAAAAGTATTGGCATATACACACAGAGAGTTCAAGGATGTTGTATGCTACCTTCTGTGAACTGAGCTATTGCCTGTCTCTGATCCAACAGTATCATTTGTCAAAATTTACATCAGTATTACAGATGGTGATCAAATGAATGTTAGGTTACATTTTTAATGAAAGAACCCGGATGCTTTGACAGAGCGTCTGCAATACATACAGCAAGCATGGGAACATCTGCATATCATATATCAAATAATTTTGCAACTGTGATATGCAACATATACATTTGGCCATTGGTTCATGTTCTACAAGAAATTACAATGTTTCTGCTACTTCTAAAACAACAACCATTCTCTCAGGAACCGGAGGAAAACAGTGGTGAATGATGTGATATTGTTTTTATGCAAACATTAAACTGAATCTGGATTATGATTTATTGCCCTTTGTTTTCTTGTTCCCAAGAGGAGAGAAAAGTTGAGACATGATGTGTGAATAATAACAGAAAATTTTTTCAATGCATCATAACACAGAGAGGATGATGCAACAAATCAATGATTTTTTGAAATGGTTTGTTTGGGAGGAAGATTATCATAAGACTACATTATCAATAGCAATTACATCGTTGTTGGAGGATGGTTCCAACGGGTTCAAAAGAATCGGTGGAAATTCAGCGCAAAATGTTCTCACAGCTCGATGGACCAAATGCAAAGTGACATCTCAAATGGATGAATTGGCAGTTATGTTGCAATCCGATTTTCTTTCCTTAAAGGACCTAGTTTCCACAAGAAAAACATTTGGGGGACTCAATAGGCACTGCTAGGAACTGTGGATGCCAGAGTGGTTTCATATTCTCATGTGTTATTTAGATCCACCTCAAATTTGTTGCAGAGCTTGAGTAGTGTTTGCACCAAGCCATTGCAGTAGTGCTTCTAAAAACAGTAGGGGTTATGGGTAAGCATGA
>NC_142943.1:54071864-54074364 GCF_046866305.1 Octopus bimaculoides
TTTTAGAATTAACTTTATTTTTAATTCTATTTTTGTTTAATTGTTAACCTTTATCATTTACCATCAGCAGCGGTAAGATAACTACAGCTGGAATGGATACACTAGTTGCCACTATTACTTCATTATATATGTAGTAACTATCTGAACCATAGCCATTTCACTTTCTAGTTAATAC
The DNA here is from genome assembly GCF_046866305.1 of Octopus bimaculoides. NCBI lineage: Eukaryota > Metazoa > Mollusca > Cephalopoda > Octopoda > Octopodidae > Octopus > Octopus bimaculoides. The sequence continues at coordinate 54,072,040 of NC_142943.1, forward strand.
GAAATGCAAATGTATTTGTTTGAAGAAATAAATGACTTAATCAGTAAATCATAATCAAAACAGTGAGATAGAAATTAAAGCATTCTCTTTGATATAAACAGTTTTCTTTGATATAGAAAGTTAATACGATGATGGGATACAAAAACGGTACGTTGGAAAGATCCATCAACTGACTTTCACAGAGAAATGATTCTGTAAAAAAAAAAAAAAAAATGCATGTTGTTGTTATATAGTGAGGTAAGGCAGGTAGGGGGTGGGGGCTGGCAAAGCCATTAGCATGCCAGACAAAATCATCATCATCGTCGTCGTTGTCGTTTAACATCTGTTGTCTATGCTGGTATGGGTTGGATGGTTTGACTGAGGAGTAGCAATCCGGGTGACTGCACCAGGTTCCAATCTGATTTGGCAAGGTTTCTACTGCTGGGTGCCCTTCCTAATGCCGACCACTCTGAGAGTGTAGTGGGCACTTTTTATGTTCCACCTGAACAGGAGCCAGTCAGGTGGCACTGGTATTGGCCACGCTTAAATGGTGCACAGGTGCTAGTCAGGCAGCACTGACACTGGCCACACCCGAAAGGTGCTCTTTATGTGCCACCAGCATGGGTGGCAGTCTGGCAGCACTGGCATCAGCCACACTCAAATGGTGTCCTTTATGTGCCACCGGCATGGGGCCAGTCAGGTGACACTGGCAACAGTCACAACTACGATTTCACTTGGTTCAGCAGGTCTTCACAAGAAATAAATAGCTTTGCAGTGATAATTCTTCTGTGTTTACAGTCCAAGCTAAAAATCTACCAAAGTCGAATTAGCCTTCCATCTTTTCAGCATTGATGAAATAAGAAGCGGCTGAGCACTTGGGTTGATGTAGCTATTTCCTTCCAAATCTCAGGCTTTGTGCCAGTTGTAGAAAGAATTACTATACAGTTTGATAAGACAGAAAGTGGCAGAACTGTTAGCACACTTGACAAGATGCTGCTAAGCATTTTGCCCATCTTTACATTCTGATTTCAAATTACACCAAAGTCAGCTTTGCTTTTCATCCTTTTAGCATCAGTGAAATATTATACATACCACCGAGGTCGACTTTGCTGTTCATCCTTTCGGGATCGATAAATTAAGTACCAGTTTCATACTGGGGTTGATCTAATTGACTGGGCCCCCAACCCCCAGAAATTTTCGGGCCTTCAGCCTAGGGTAGAAAAGAATAGAAAATAATCAACTGAAAAATAAACAAATTAACGTCAAGATATTTCTCTACAAAGCAGACATAGCATTGAGGTAGCAGATTGCATATATTGTATTTACTTTAGAATTAATCTCTTACTTGTTTCTTTCCCTAATTAATAAAATACTCAATCATAATGTACTAAATTTAACTCAATCAACTACACACCTCTGTAGAAAATAACATTGACCTTATACTTCGGGAAGAAAACAATATTTCATATCTGTTTCAATACTAAATATATATGAAGCAAAAGAAAGTGTAGAGAAAAATACATTGGGACTGAATTAATCTATTTTATTAGTACTAATGTTTTATATTCAAGATAAAATGTACTGCTTTTTAAATTGAGTTAAGATAATATATATGTATTATTTCAAAATCTATCTTTTGCTATTTCCTGAATGTAAATGTTTGTGTGTGTGTGTATGTATATATATATATATATATATATATATATATATATATATATATATATATATATATATATACACATGTATGTGTGTGTTTGTGTATGTTTAGTAGGGGGGCATGAATGTGTGAGTGTATCTGTGCATGTGTGTTTGTTTGTGCGTGTGTGTGTGTGTGTGTGTGTGCGTGTGTGTAAACTTCCATTATAATATATGGTAAAAATGGTGATGATAAAGATTTATTCTAATGATCGTGGAAACAATAATGATGAAGAGGATGATGACGACGACAACGACGATGATGATGATGATGATGATGGTGGTGGTGGTGGTGGTGGTGTTGATGATGATGATGATGATGATGATGATAATGACATCAATGATGAGGATGATGAGATTGTGATCATGATGACAAAGACGATGATAGTGATGATGACGACGACAACGACAACGATGACGACGACGACGACGATGATGATGATGATGAAGCTGACAGCGATGATGATCAGGAAGAGGAGGATGGCAGTGGTGGTGGTGGTAGTGGTGGCGGTGGTGGTGGCGGTGGTAGTGGTAGTAGTGGTGGCTGTGGTGGTAGTAGATGTGGCTGTGGTGGTAGCAGTGGCAGTGATGATGGAAGAGGTGGTGGTAGTGTTGAGGAGGAGGAGGAGGAGAGGAGGAATTATAGGAGAT
>NC_142943.1:54076864-54079364 GCF_046866305.1 Octopus bimaculoides
TGCATGGAGGCGCAATGGCCCAGTGGTTAGGGCAGCAGGCTCGCACTCATAGGATCGCAGTTTCGATACTCAGACATGGCATTGTGAGTGTTTATCGAGCGAAAACACCTAAAACTCCACGAGGCTCCGGCAGGGGGTGGTAGTGAACCTTGCTGTGCTCTTTCACCACAACTTTTTCTTACACTTTTTTCTTGTTTCTGTGGTACCTGTATTTCAAAAGGCCAGCCTTGTCACACTCTGAATCTCCCCTAGAACTACATTAAGAGTACATGTGTCTATGGAGCACTCAGCCACTTGCACATTAATTTCACAAGCAGACCGTTCCATTGGTCAGATCAGCTGGAATCCTTATTATCATAACCAATGGAGTGCCGTAGTATTATGCAAAATATTTCATTAGTTATATATGTAATTCTATTTTGCATTTGTTAATTTTATGTTTCAGTAACGATGCTATTATGTATGAAACTTACAGCTACTGGGAAAGGTGTGACATGAAAAAGATGAAACTCCATGGGATCGTCTAGTGTTAAGAGGTTATGACGTCAGGATTTGTTTGGGGTTCATCAGATGCCAGCGACCACCGACACATCATGGGCGATGGAGCAGACAGTTCAAAAACACGGGTGGTTGGTCAAAAAAAGTAAATTACTCTAGAAAGTTCTTCCAAGGTCATGTGATAAACAATAAAAATGAGATTTGACTTTTATCAGAGGAGTGAATTAAAGAGTTAAAGACATATTGCTGAGAAGGTAACAACTTTGAAAAATGTGCTTCGGGGAGCAGTTACTCCTCTCCGTCCCCTAGTGGCTACACCACTGTTTATAATGCTATGTAGATATAACAAATGAGCTTTGTGTCTTAGCAAGTAACACAATGCAACACTGGTGACAATATATGTATTGTCAATCCTTTGACATATTGTCCAGAATCCTATCAACTTCATCATCTTTGCTCTAATTAGTACACTAATTGTATTAGTGCTTACTTTGCTAATTATTTTTCTATACTGCTGATGCCATTGATGTCCCTAGATAATTTCCATCAATCATTAGGTTATATTGTCACGTTTGTGTGCAGTATTTCACTGAAGAGGAGACTGGGTCTGCAATGATCAGTTAGTCTTGATTAATTAAAATTTTCTTGCTCATCAAATTAATTGTGTTAGCATTTAATTTACTATTTATAGATATGTCTCACTCCTATCTCTCTAGATATGTCTCTCATTTATCCTTGAATTACTAATTTACTAATTCTGTATAAATTTCTCTCTCTCTCTCTCTCTCTCTCTCTCTCTCTCTCTACTAACTTTCTCTGCCTGTTGACACGTCTGTCTATCTCCTCCTTCTTCTTCCCCTTTTCCTTCTTATTATTTTTCTTCTCTTTCTCTTTTCCCGCTCTCTGTCTCTTCCATGTATAAGTGTCGTGGGCATAATAGTAATATTGGTATACCCCTCCCCGTGGCGAACAGTATGTGCTAGTCACTATAAATAAGGTGACATCAGTCAGTATAAAGAGAGAGAGAGTACGTACTAGACAGTTATAGTTTGTCATGGTCTTGCTTGTCTTACTAACTATACTGCTATGCCAGAGGGAGCTTTATAACAATTCGATGTCTAAGGATTACAACAATTAGTATATATGTTGTTTAAGAGCTTCCTTTATAACTATATGGAGCCAGAGAGGCATCCTGAATAAGTGACATCTGCCTTTACCTCAGACTGATCTTTACTTTGTAAGTAAGATGTAATAGGTGGAAACTTTATGGAAACCCATATGCATGCCTGTATGATAAGAAACTTCTTTCTCAACCACATGGCTCTTGGTTCAGTCCCTGTGTGTGAGACACCTTGGGCAAATGTCTTCTGCTATAGCTCCAGACCAACCAAAGCCTTGTGAGTGGATTTAGTAGACGGAAACGGAAAGAAGTCTGTCACACACTCATACACACACACACAAACCCGCACACACACACACGTATGAATATGTGTGTGTATATGTATATATATGAGTGTGTGTGTGTGTGTGTGTGTGTGTGCGTGTATGTGTATATATATATATATATATGTGTGTGTGTATGTGTGTGTGTATAGATGATTGATGTAGATGGTTTGTGGATGGTTTGACTGAGGACTGGTGAACCAGAAGGCTACACCAGGCTCCAATCTGATCTGGCAGAGTTTCTACTGCTGGATGCCCTTCCTAACACCAACCACTCCGAGAGTGTAGTGGATGCTTTTCTGTGCCACCGGCGTGAGGGCCAGTCAGGCAGTACTGGCAACGGCCACGCTCAAACGGTGTTTTTTACGTGCCACCTGCACAGGAGCCAGTCCAGCTGCACTGGCAATGATAGGCTTCTTTCAGTTTCTGTCTCTATCAAATTCACTCACAAGGCTTTACTCAGCCTGAGGCTATAGTAGAAGACACTTGCCCAAGGTGCCATGCAATGGGACTGAACCCAGAACCATGGGGTTGGTAAGCAAGCTTCTTACCACACAGC
>NC_142943.1:54086864-54106864 GCF_046866305.1 Octopus bimaculoides
GAGAATGAATGGGAGAAAGAGAGCCTGCCTTATGTCGACCCAATAGAGGGACCAGCTATCCGAGTTGATAGTACCAGGGTAGATAAAGCAATTAAGAGTATGAAGACCGGGAAAGCCCCCGGCCCATCAGGAATCACTGCAGAGATGCTCAAAATATCTGGCAGTGTTGGCTATAGCCTAGTCACCCGTATTACGAACCAGGTGATACACGAAGGAGTCATACCCTATGACTGGTGTAGCAGCATCATAGTCAACTGCTACAAAGGTAAAGGGGACGCTTTAGATACAAATAATTACAGAGGCATCAAGCTGTTAGATCAGGTTATGAAAGTTACAGAGAGGGTCATAGCCCAACTAATTAGGGAGCGAATCAATTTAGATGAGATGCAGTTTGGGTTCGTGCCAGGTAAAAGCACTACTGATGCCTTATTTCTAGTGAGACAGTTGCAAGAGAAATACCTAGCCAAGGATAAACCTCTGTACCTGGCTTTCGTTGACATGGAGAAAGCCTTTGACAGGGTCCCCCGATCCCTTATCTGGTGGTCAATGAGGAAACTTGGGATAGAAGAATGGCTAGTGAGAGCTGTGCGAGCCATGTACAGAGATGCGGCCAGTAAGGTGAGGGTTGGAAATGAGTACAGCAATGAATTCCGGGTAGAGGTAGGGGTCCACCAAGGTTCCGTCCTCAGCCCCCTATTATTTACCATAGTCCTCCAGGCAATCACAGAGGAGTTCAAGACAGGTTGCCCCTGGGAGCTCCTCTATGCTGATGACCTTGCCCTAATTGCGGAGTCACTATCAGAACTAGAGGAGAAGTTTCAGGTGTGGAAGCAAGGTCTAGAATTGAAGGGCCTTAGAGTCAACCTAGCTAAAACCAAAATCCTAATAAGTAGGAAGGTAGATAAAACACAAACCCCTTCAGGTAGATGGCCCTGCTCAGTATGTAGAAAAGGAGTAGGTAGTAACTCTATAAGATGTACCCGGTGCAAGCTATGGACACATAAGAGGTGCAGCAACATCAAAGGCAGGTTAACTAGCAAGTTAGTTTTTGTTTGTGGCAGATGTTCAGGTGCAATAAAGACTGCAAACAAACAGGAAACAACTTCTATCTCATTCCAGGGTGAAAAACTAGAGGTAGTCGATAGCTTCCGCTATCTGGGCGACCAAGTTAGTAGTGGGGGTGGGTGCGCTGAAAGTGTAGCTGCTAGAATAAGAATAGCCTGGGCAAAGTTTAGAGAGCTCTTACCCCTGCTGGCGACAAAGGGACTCTCACTCAGAGTAAAAGGCAGACTGTATGACGCATGCGTACGAACAACCATGCTACATGGCAGTGAAACATGGGCTGTAACTGCTGAGGACATACGTAAGCTCGCAAGGAATGAAGCCAGTATGCTCCGTTGGATGTGTAATGTCAATGTGAATACCCGTCAGAGTGTAAGTATCTTGAGAGAAAAGCTGAACATTAGAAGCATCAGTTGTGGCGTGCAAGAGAGACGATTGCGCTGGTATGGACATGTGGTGAGAATGGAGGAGGATAGCTGCGTGAAAAAGTGCCACACCCTAACAGCTGAGGGAACCCGTGGAAGAGGTAGGCCCAGGAAGACCTGGGCTGAGGTGGTGAGGCAAGACCTTCGTACATTGGGCCTCACCGAGGCGATGACTACGGACCGAGACCTTTGGAAATGGGCTGTGCGTGAGAAGACCCGGCAAGCCAAGTAAGATCGTTGCCAGTGCCCCTGGACTGGTTCTTGTGCGGGTGGCACATGAGATGCACCATTTTGAGCGTGGCCGTTGCCAGTACCGCCTGACTGGCTCCTGTAGGATTTTCGAGCGAGATCGTTGCCAGTGCCCCTGGACTGGCTTGTGCGGGTGGCACATAAAAGACACCATTTCGAGCGTGGCCGTTTTCGTGCGGGTGACACGTAAAAGCACCCACTACACTCTCTGAGTGGTTGGCGTTAGGAAGGGCATCCAGCTGTAGAAACTCTGCCAAATCAGACTGGAGCCTGGTGTTGCCATCCGGTTTCACCAGTCCTCAGTCAAATCGTCCAACCCATGCTAGCATGGAAAGCGGACGTTAAACGATGATGATGATGATGATGATATATATATATATATATATATATATATATATATATATATATATATATATATATATATATACATACATACATACACAACACATAAATAGAATAATAGATAGACTAATAAATTAATATATTAATGGATACATTGAAGAAGAAGAAGAAGGAGAAGAAGAAGAAGAAGAAGAAGAAGAAGAAGAAGAAGAAGAAGAAGAAGAAGAAGAAGAAGAAGAAGAAGAAGAAGAAGAAGAAGAAGAAGAAGAAGAAGAAGAGGAAGAAGAAGAAGAAGAAGAAGAAGAAGAGTAGTTTTTAATCTGATTAATTTTCATGAACCAATACTTACAAAGCCGTTACTTACACTATACTTTAATATTAAAGTTGAAATCTGTGTCTGTACCTGGCATTTAATTATGAGAAAGCGAAGGGTTCCAAGAGAAATCTGAATATAGGATTGAGCAGCAAGCCCCAACTGAAATAGACAAGGAAATTCTATTGCAATGTCAAGTAGATAATTAATTGTTAATTTTAAAGAATTTCTTGCATTTGGACCTGATTAATTGGAATTGGTAGTGCATTGTTAATTTCTTTTCATTTATCCAGTAACAGGGATGTGATCCTGTTACTTGTATGGTTCTGGAACGCCAGCCAGCGCTGACGGTTTGGCCATGTTGCTCGATTTTTGTTCCCTGTTGTGCTCTCTTCACTGAGGATCTAGCTGGGTTGACACGTCTCGTGTTGGTCAACCCCGTGCCACATGAAGAGGTATCTTGCAGCGATATAGTTTTAAGCCCGGTCTCTTTTGCTGAACTGCAAACACACCAACAACAGTCAAGCAGTGGTGGAGTGAACAAACATAGACATCAGGACACACACACATAAATATACATACATACATACATATATGATTGACCGCTAAATCCCCAAGTTTTTTTATTCTCTCTCTCTGTTTATTTATTTCTTCGTGTTCCTTCCTGTTGAAGAGCATTGGCTTGAAACATAAAAGACTTTCTCACCTTCCTGAGCATCAATCTAATACACCTGCTTGTTGTTTATACACCTGCTTGTTGTTTATACACCTGCTTGTTGTTTATACACCTGTCTTCATCATTTATATTTCTGCAAATTTCAACTATATATATCAGGAGTAGCTGTGTGGTAAGTAGCTTGCTTACCAACTACATGGTTTCAGGTTCAGTCCCACTGCATGGCACCTTGGGCAAGTGCCTTCTACTATAGCCTTGAGTCGACCAAAGTCTTGTGAGTGGATTTCGTAGACGGAAACTGAATGAAGCCTGTCCTATATATATATATATATATATATATATATATATATATATATATATATATATATATATATATATGGTTGTGTGTCTGTGTTTGTGCCCCCAACATCGCTTGACACCTGATGCTGGTGTGTTTACGTCCCAGTAATTTAGTGGTTCAGCAAAAGAGACTGATAGAATAAGTACTAGGCTAACAAAGAATAAGACACCATGGCCGCAGACAAATAACTGAAACAAATAAATGAATAAAAGAATATAGATATAGATACAGATACACACACACACATATATATATAAAGATAGAGAGACAGACAGACAGACAGATAGATAGATAGATAGAGAGACAGACAGATAGATAGATAGATAGAGAGAGAGACAGACAGACAGACAGACAGATAGATAGATAGATAGAAAGATACGATGGGCCTCTTTAAGTATCCATCTACCAAATCCACTCACACAGACTCTAACTACAGGCCCCTATTACATTAAATAACCACACAGGGTCTTGCTACAGGCCCATCTTTCTCATATAAATAAATTACACAAGGCTGTAACTATAGGCCCCTATTACATCAAATAATCACACAGGTTCTAACTACAGACCCTTCTTTCCTCCATAAATAAATTACACAAGGCTGTAACTACAGGTCCCTCTTGCTCTATACAATCACAATCAAACAAAAATATCATTTGAAATGAAACAGTGCACAGGATGAAGCATAAGCAACACAGTAGCTCATAGCTTTTGACTGTTACCTGTAGACCATGACAAAAATGCTTGTGCTTCACAGGAAAATTGTCAAGAACCTCTATGTGATTTTGGTTTCACTGCATTATTGAACACTTTTCTCTGCTATCCAACTACAGTTTTTGCTGCAATTGAAGCTGTCTGTAACGGCAGCACTTATTTGAATAGACATTTTGCCAAAGCACCATTGTGACTTACTCTAAATTAGCTTTCAGAATATATTACACTATTAACAGACATTATCTGAGAATAATTGCTGACTAGTTGGCAGGTGTTAGCTATATGGTTATGAGTTTGTGATATATGAAATAAGATTAACCTAGTAATACTAATGAAATGTGATAGATAGAGCTTTCTGTTTTAACTTCTTAGTCTTTCTGATACAGTAATTCAGTAATATTATTAATAATATTATTATTTAGAAGTAGTAACAGTAGTGGTACTATTATTTCTGCTATGACTATGGCTACTGCTATTGATAGGGGAGTAGAACAGTGAATGAGAAACTTCTCTCTTAATGTAATTTGGTTTCTCACATTTCTACATTGAAATGCCAATGAAGTTGACTTAGACTCACATTCTACTTAAAGTTGATAAACTAACTATTATTATAGCTATCATTATTATCATTTTACTGCGTCTAACTAAATGCCAGGAAATATTTAATATTATACCTATACTTTATAAGTTTAGAACCTGCCAAAAGTAACTTTGATTTTTTTCTTTCAACCTTCTCATACCAATAAATAAATTAAAAACCAATGAAGATGGGGGATGGGGGTGGACGATGGGGTTGGGGGGTTGATTCATACAAATGTATAATAATAGCCTTGTGCCAATATGGGTAAGCCTCAAAGCAGTAAGCTGGCAGAAGCGTTGGTACGTTGGGCAAAATCTTTAGTGACATTCCACAACTTTCTCTCGCTCTTACTTCCTGTTTCTGTTGTACCTGTAATTCAAAGGGGCCAGCCTTGTCATACTCTGTGTCACGCTGCATCTCACCGAGAACTACACGTTAAGGGTACACGTGTCTGTGGAGTGCTCAGCCACTTGCACGTTAATTTCACGAGCAGGCTGTTCCATTGAAAGGATCAACTGGGACCCTCGTCATCGAAACTGACAGAGTGCCATGATGATTTGACAGAGTAATCCAAACGCCAGAAGGTTTAAAGAATAGGTGAAAGAGTTGCTGTCTGGTAAGAAGCTTGCTCACCAACCACATAGTTCTGGGTTCAGTCCCACTGCATGGCACCTTGGGCAAGTGTCTTTTACTATATCCTCAGGCCAACCAAAGCTTTGTGAATAGATTTGGTAGATGGAAACTGAAAGAAGCCCGTCATATATATATATATATATATATATGTGTGTGTATGTGTGTGTATATATTTGTGTGTTTCTGTTTGTCGCCCCACCACAACATTGCCTGACAACCGATGTTTGTGTGTTCACGTCCCCGGCACTTAGTGGTTTGGCAAAAGACAGAATACGTACTAGGCTTACAGAGAATAAGTTCTGGGGTTGATTTGTTCGACTAAAGGTGGCGCACCAGCATGGCCGTAGTCAAATGACTGAAGCTAATAAAAGAATAAAAAAATATGGAGTATTTTCATTAATTTTCTTTAAATTTTAGCTTTCACAGGATTACAGCTACTAATAAATGTGTGTGTGTGTGTGTGTTTGTGTGTGTGTGAGTGTTTGTGTGTTTGTGAGTGTATGTGTACACTCATTCTTGTGTGGGTGTGTTTGTGTGTATGAATGAGTGTGTGTTGTATGTGTATGAGCATGAGTGTTTGTGTGTGTGTGCATGTGTATGTATGCATTCGTTCCTTTGTGTGTGTGTGTGTCCATGCTTGTGTGTCTGTGGATGTATGTGTGTATGTCTGTGTGGGTGTGTATTTGTCTGTGTGTGCTTGTGTATGTGTGTGTGTCTTGTGTGTGTGTGTGTCTTTGTGTGCATGCATGTGTGTGTGTGTGCATGTGTGTGCGTATGTGTTCATGTCAGATATGATTGTGCTTTCAGGAGGCTGTTGTCGGGGCACATGTGGTCTGTTACGTCTCTGCTTATACAACCCAAGCAAATGCTACTTGTATAATTCTGAAGAAATATTTCGGTATAATTGTGAAATTACCATGAACTTAATTTGTACAAGACCAATTAAAAGGATTTGCATGTCTGAAGAGCCATTAACATGCATGTGATGCCTAAATCTAATAAGAGACTCTCTCTCTCTCTCTCTCTCTCTCTCACAGATGTAAACAAACAGTAATTCTGTCCCGGACATAATACACACACACACACACACACGCACATGCATGCACAACACACATGCACACACACACAACATACATACACATAGACATGTACATGGATATATATATATATATATATATATATATATATATATATATATATATATATATATATATATATATATTATATATATATTATATATATATTATATATATATATGTCTGCACATATTTATACATATTATGGTATCACGGTATCGACCGGACTATTGGTTGTTCTTAAACATCACTAGTCACAATGCGCTTCAATTTATTTTAGCTTTCAAATGACACCACCCTGCTGGTGTGTTTACATTCCCGTAACTTAGCGGTTCAGCAAAATAGACCGATAGAATAAGTACTAGGCTTACAAAGAATAAGTCCTGGGGTCAATTTTTCTCGACTAAAGGCAGTGCTCCAGCATGGCTGCAGTCAATTGCCTAAAACAAGTAAAAGAGTAAAAGGGTATATATATATATATATATATATATATGATAAACCTGTACCAGACTTCTCTGACTATTTTTGCAGGATATTTTCAGCTGTAAGAATCCTACCAAAGCAGTCAAAGAAGTCAGGTGCAGCTTCTGCCTGGCCAATTCCTGTCAACCCCACTCCCATGCCAACATGGAAGGCAGACATTCAACGATATAATATATGTGTATACATATACATATACACACACTTAGGTTGTTGGCACTCCGTCGCTTACGACGTCGAGGGTTCCAGTCGATCCGATCAACGGAACAGCCTGCTCGTGAAATTAACGTCCAAGTGGTTGAGCACGCCACAGACATGTGTACCCTTAACGTAGTTCTCAGGGATATTCAGGGTGACACAGTGTGACAAGGTTGGTCCTTTGAATTACAGGCACAACAGAAACAGGAAGTAAGAGTGAGAGAAAGTTATAGTGAAAGAGTACAGCAGGGTTCACCACCATCCCCTGCCAGAGCCTCGTGGAGCTTTAGGTGTTTTCGCTCAATAAACACTCACAACGCCCGGTCTGGGAATTGAAATTGCGATCCTATGACCGCGAGTCCACTGCCCTCACCACTGGGCCATTGTGCCTCCTAGGTACATGATATATAGAGGGTAAAAATTGATAAAGTACTCCTTAGGTCATGAATGAGCATGGGATTGCATTTAGAAAGTTCTCCTCCAAGTCACAAGTCTTAGCAAGGCTGATTATAGAAGACCATCAGTCACCCATGCATACCAGCCTCCCCTTACCATACCACCGATGTTATTCAAAGAAAGATTTTGATCTAAATATCTGGATCTGCTGCCTCCCAACAACATCCAAAGTCATTCAATTTCACAAGCTTTACCAAATAATTTTTTACAAATGTAAACCATATATTGCTCACTTAGACACTGGTTTTTATTTCGTTTTTGTCAAATTTCTTGTCACCTCAGTCAGCCACAACTTTATGCTTGAAGTATTGTATGGAAGAAACCACCTCAAGATTTACATATGACTAACTTGTTTTATCAAGTATGCCTTGCCATAACTTAACTGATAACCATCAAACAACATGGTGACCATCACATGTGACTGCACACATAGTTCAGTAGAGCATTTTTTCAACAATTGTTTTTCTATTCCTCTTTTACTCTTTTACTTTTTTACTTGTTTTAGTCATTTGACTGTGGCCATGCTGGAGCACCACCTTTAGTCTAGCAAATCGACCCCAGGACTTATTCTTTGTAAGCTTAGTACTTATTCTATCGATCTCTTTTGCCGAACCGCTAAAATACAGCATCAGTTGTCAAGTGATGTTGGGGGGACAAACACAGACACACAAACATATACACATATACATATATATATATATATATATATATATATATATATATATATATATATAGTGCAACGGGCTTCTTTCAGTTTCCGTCTACCACTCACACGGCTTTGGTTGGATTGAGGCTATAGTAGAAGACACTTACCCAAGATGCCACGCAGTGGGACTGAACCTGGAACCATGTGGCTGGTAAGCAAGCTACTTACCACACAGCCACTCCTGCGCCTATATTAGAAGATATTTGCGCAAGGTGCCATGCAATGGGACTGAACCTGGAAACATGTGGTTAGGAAGCAAACTTCTTACCATACAGCCATGCCTCTGCCAACATATTCATAATGGTCTTCTAACAGAGCAAGAGGGAAGGAAATTAAATGTAGAACTTTTCAACAGCGACACAATGTAATATTAATTTTAACCCATGAACTAAAGAATTCATTACAGAGCGAGTAAATCATTTGAAATAAAACTTGAATTTAATAATCTAAATTTAGCATCCAGCTAATAAACTTCCATACCTGAAAACTTTTTCAAACTCATTCATCAAATTACAAAGTTAAAATCTTTTTAATAAGTTGAAACATTTTCAGTTTTGCCCTTTTTTTTTTTTTTCTCTCTAGAATGTGATATTCTGTACATATTTGGGGAGTTAGTTTAACAACATTTATGTAAGCAATTCATAAATGGTTTCTCTCCAATCATGTTTGGAACTAAGCCAAGTAAAAAAACTTTACATTGTACAAATACTTTATTACTCACAAGGAAGTGGTTATGAATTGAAAAGGCAAGTTCAAAATTACTAAAACTGTGTTTTCAAATTTATTTGGTACAGGATAAGCATCATTGTGACGAAATGAAAAATTTTTCATATTTGAATGTATAATTCAAAACATGAAATAAAGCTTCTAATATTGAAACTTTGTTAAATAAAACCTTTCTCCTTGTTGTTTCCTTATTTATTATTTTATTTAGGAAATTTTAAATTATTGCATTAGTTATACAAACACATATACACCCGCACAAAAGCACGCATATAATAAACACACTGGATGCCTGCAGTGGTAGTAATATCATAAATTTTGCTGTTTGTATGGGTTAAATTCAATATAGATGTACAAACACAGACATATATGTAATAAATTTAATATATGTAAACATATTTAGTGCAAATGTGGAGGAAATTTCGGGCTGAAACTTGAAAACAATAAAAGAGAACAAAGATCAGTATTAAAACTATTAGAATTTGGGGTTTTATTGCAGCCAATCATCAGGTGATGCAGAGCAGAAACCTCATGGTCGTTTCATAACGCATAAATACTTTATACAATAATTCTTTTAGTGTTGATCTCATGCTTACAAATATTGAATTTCACATGTTATCACAAAACATATTTAATAATTGATACATCATGGCCTATGATGCAAACTATATATATATTTATACAGACACACACACACACACACACACACAAACACACACATTTACATATAGATAGCTATTTGTATGTATGCATATATACATTTATGTATGTATGTATGTATCTGTCTATCTATATATTCATATATAGATAACTATTAATTTCCAGTACCGCTGCCGTAGTCTCCTTTAGAGAGACTTAGAAATATTAATAACTCTATTTCTGAAAACCAGTGGATAGATTCCACTGAAATTAGATAAATAACCTTCGAGCAGATGGTCGGCGGCGCCGCCTGGCTAAGGCTTGGCTACTCTGCATTGACAAGGGGCAACACCCTGAAACTAGTCTAGTCTGCAGATGCCAAACCGGCAGGGGGACACTGCTGACCTCCCCTGTTCGAAGGTTATAAAGGACACAGGTTTCGTGTGTCACATAGCTAGCTAGAGGCGATGGCTTCTTGGAGCTAATTCACGGCAGCTTTCGTCCTAATTTTGGGACTGCCATGTTGGCTTGGCGATAACTATTAATTTCCAGTACCGCTGCCGTAGTCTCCTTTAGAGAGACTTAGAAATATTAATAACTCTATATATATATACATATATATATACATATATATATACAAATATATATTTATTTCTGTGTAAGCATGTATCTGTACATATATATGTATATGTATACATAAATATGTATGCATTTATTTCTATACAATTATATATATGTGATGTGTGTGTGTGTTTATATATAAGTATGTATGAATAAATATATGCGTGCATATGAATGTGAACATGTGTATACACATATATATGTACGTGTGTGTGTGTGTGTTAAACATCTAATTTATATTTGTGACCAACATTTGTCACCTGAAATTAATAAAAATTCACTAGGACAAATTATTAATTCTAATTTTATCATTATAATATTCTTTTAAATATAAATGAAATGTAAAGTGATCAATAACATAACAATTTTTAATACAGAATTATGAATAAGAATTGAAAAGGTTAATTAGAATATTTAAATGATATAAAAGTTAACCTTTCTCAATTGATATAAAGAATAATTGAGCAAAATTCCAACAATATAGTTTCATTATTAATTTTTTGTCAAATTCAGCCCAATGTTAGTGTGTGTGTGTGTGTGTGTGTGTGTGTGTGTGTGTGTGTGTGTGTGTGTGTGTGTGTGTGTGTTTGAAGGATTACTATGATACTATTGGCTTCCCAATTCTGTCATCGGTAAACACCGGTGAAGTTTCATGGTAGAAGTCCCGCATATAAGCTTCAGCTCCACTTCCAAGATGGTGCCCCAGCATGGTCGCAGTCCAATGAATGAAATGAATAAAAGAGAGAAAAGAGATAAATGAATAAATAACTATGGTTAGATAAGTAGACAGACAGGTAGATAGCTATGTATGTAGTATATATATATATATATGTATATATATATACATGTATATGTACATATATTTTTATGCATACATATATATACATATACATATAGATATATACATATATATTGTTGTGTCTGGGTAGAGTTATTCTCTTTTGGTGCCTTATGGATGATGATGATATACATATAGACATATATATATATATATATATATATATATATATATATATATATATATATATATATATATATATATATATATATATATATATATGTATATATATATATGTATATATATATGTATATATATGTATGTATCTCTTCCTCTCTCTCTCTATCTTTCCCTATATATATGTGTATAATCTTCTGGCACTTTCTATCTTCCAAATCCACTCACAAGGCTTCGGTTGCCCCTAAGCTATTGTAGAAGATATTTGCCCAAGGTGCCATGCAGTGGGACTGAACCTGAAATCAAATTTCTTACTGCACAGCCACACCTGCACCTATCTATCTATCTATCTATCTATCTCTCTCTCTCTCTCTCTCTATATATATATATATATATATATATATATATATATATATGATGGGCGCCTATATATATATGTATATATATAGATGGATGATGGGCTTCTTTCAGTTTGCATCTACCAAATCCACTCTTGAGGTTATGGTCAGCCCAAGACTATGATAGAAGACTGAACACAGAACCAAGAGCTTCTTACCACACAACCACAGATAACACTATTAACCCATTTGATACTAATCAGTTAGAGACCACCTTTGTTCTGTGATACAAACTATCAGTTTTAAAATCATCTAAAAACTTTTCTGTGTAATTACATGCTAATTTATGTCCTAAATACCGGCTTAACTACAATAGAGTTATCTTACTAAATTCATCGTTATTTTTTGAAAGATTAATTGAAACAAAAGTAATATATTCCAACCGAAATGTGCTAATGAAAGTGTTAAAAGTGGCTATGATTACCTACAGTACTCTTATTTTGAAATTAATATGCCTATAAAAGTATGCATTCTGTATGGTTATGTATTCATGGCTGTTATGACTAAAGCCTCGAATGTGGGTTCATGTGACCGAGTTCACACTGAGGTGACGGCAATTGCCAGACCTAATGAGTTAGCTGGACTAAAGTATGGATTCGAAGCAGTAATTATGACATACACATAGCGCTTTTTCAAAAACTAAAAACAAAGAAGCAATCAATAAAAGAGACAAAAAAAAAAAGATCAGAATTGAAAGGAAAATAAAAAAAAAAAGAAAGGATAATAATAGAAGTTAATGGCACAATTCTAATTCCAAGAAAAGAATATCGGTATTAGAAGCTAAATAAACTAATTGAAGATACAGTTAATTTATTCTCAGCACGGTCCTATACTGGGTTCATTGGTAATTATCTGCCATTTATTTAGTCAGTGTCACCTTATTGAGACATTAGGTAAGCAGAAAATTAACATGAGAATAGACATATATACATACATTCATATGTATGTATATCAAATTTACATACAAGTATGTGTATATGTGTGTGGTGTATATGTATGTATGTGTGTGTGTATGTATGTATGTATATATATATACACAGATAGGGAGAGTTAGAAAGATAGATGTACATATATATATATGTATATATATATATGTGTGTGTGTGTGTGTGTGTGTGTGTGTGTGTGTGTGTGTGTGTGTGTGTGTACATACATACAAATAGAGAGAGTTAGAAAGATAGATGTACATATATATATATATATATATACATATACAGAGAGAGAGAGAGAGAGATATATACATACATACATATATACTCACACTCTCATTCACGCACTCAGATACATGCACAAACACACACATACACACACACATGCACACATATACACAGATACACACAACACACACATGTACCTTAGTTTGTTTCTTTCCCCATGGTCATTTTCTTTTTCTTTCTTAAGAATATAAATTACACATTCTAAAGTTTCACACTGTATTCAAATTTACATTGTTTGATAGTTATAATTATAACTTTTTTTCTTTTTTTTAATCCTACTTCCTCCCTCCGTTGGCCAATTCCTTTATTTATCTTCCAAGGGAGAGAATACATCTTTCTGAATTCAAATTACTTTTCGCACATTTTGATCTGGACCGACGTAAAATATCGGTAATGCTATCCTTTCCTTATGTGGTTCCTAAAGTACACAACTGAATTAGCAATAACATCTAGCGAATGTACTGAAGAGATAACTGAAGAGATGTTAGCATGGACCCCCACCCTGGCATCCGAAACTCTGAGTTTTATCATGGCTACTGAATAAGTGTCACATATTTTTACAGATATATATATATATATATATATATCAAGTGCCTCCTCCATGAGGTCCTAACAGATATGTATATATATATATATGTATATATATATATAATCCTATAGATATATACATATAGTCATTTATGTGCCGGTTTATACATAAAAAGCACCCATTACACTCTTGAAGTGGTTGGCATTAGGAAGATGCATCCAGCCATAGAAAGCATGCAAAATTAGACTGGAACTTCGAGCAGCTCTCCAGCTTACCTGTTTCTGTCAAACCATCTGACCCATGCCAAAATGGAAAGCAGGCACCAAATGATGATGATGATGGTTTCATCATTTCATCATTCAATGTTCACTTCTCCATGCTTGCAGGGTCAGATGTAATATTTTAAAGCAGGTTTTTTTTGGTCTTTCTTTCACAGTCAGATGCTCTCGCTGTTTCCAACCCTCACCTGTTTCTAAGCAAAGTAATATTTCCCCGTAGTCATGAGTTAATTGCCACACAGTCTTCACCAAAGGCAGTTCACTTCAGCTAAAAGTTAGAATGAACTGCATTTAAGTAGTGGAAATAAAAACAGGCCACCAGAGCAGGAAAGATGCTATAAGACTATTAACAAGGAAGGAGACAGATTATTCTTCACTGATGAAATTTAATGATTACAAGACTCTTGCTTTATTCACAAAATAAATACAAGAATAAAATAAGTACACTGAGATCCACAAACAGTAAATTTAGATCACCAACTGCAAAATCTAAAATAACTAGATATTACATTCATCATCATCATCATCATCATCATCCTCATCATCATTTAACGTCCGCTTTCTATGCTAGCATGGGTTCAACGGTTTGACTGAGGACTGGCGAACCAGATGGCTACACCAGGCTCCAATCTGATCTGGCAGAGTTTCTACAGCTGGGTGCCCTTTCTAATGCCAACCACTCTGAGTGTGTAGTAGGTGCTTTTACGTGCCACCGGTACGAGGGCCAGTCAGGCAGTTTTGGCAACAGCCACGCTCAAATGGTTTTGCTTACATGCTCCACCTACTATTACAAGGAGGATCTTTGGGGATAGAGTCATCAAGTGCCTCCTCCATGAGATCCTAACAGGAACAATTATTATTATTACATTACGATATTTGCCTTTCAGCCTTTTGGGGTTGATAAATTAAGTACCAGTGAAAACTTGGGTCGATATAATCAACTAGTTCCTTCCCCACAATTTCCGGCCCTTGTGCTTATAGTAGAAAGGATTATTAAATTTCCCAGCGGGATTTTCGAGTGTGATAATATCCACTAGGATCATCAAGTGGTTATTACCCAAACATCTCACTCTTGGTCTATCCATAGGTCTCCTGTTCTTTGACTCAGTTTGAAGAATATGTCTTGTAATTCTTTCCTGCAGTATTCTAACCCTGCATCTAAAGTACTGGAACTGTGATCTCTAAATGTGGTAAAGTAGCCTCTTGCCCTGGAGAGATCCCCTGATCTATGAGCTACGCACCCTGTTGAGTAGTAATGTTACTCCAGAGATCCTTTGGAGGAACTTCACTCCAGCCAATTGCATTTGCAATCATACTCTTTTGGTCATTATCCAACATTTATGGTTATAGGCGAGGATAGGTACAGAAACTAAACTGAAGATTCTATGAGAATTGAATAATGAAACTGGTACATTACGGTGCCAGCACCTGTAATTCTAGCATCCAGTTCAGTCTCCTGCTTTTTGTCTCATGCGAATATTGGTTTCAAATTTTGGCATAAGGCCTCATAAATTTTGGGAGAGGGTGAAGGTTGATTATATCAGCCCCATAGCTCAAATGGCACTCATTTTATCGATCCTGAAAGGATGAAAAGCTAAGTCACCTCAGTGGAACATACCTTGCGCATACTGAAAAACGAAAATCAAATCATAAAAGATTTAAAGCCAGTAGCTGTTAATGATGATGATGATGATGATAAAGATGACAATGATGATGATGACAATGGCAGAGGGTTTTGTCTTACAGTCATTATGTATCATTCAAATTTACAGACAATTTCCAAAAACTATCTTGAGAGGAGGCTAAAGAAATTCATAACATCTAAATGATGACATGAAAGGTTGAATGCCATATACAACTGTTAACACATTAAGATTACAACAAAACAAAACAACAAAGCAAACACAACAAAGAAAATCAAACGTATTGGAAGGAGATGACGTAGCAGAGATAGAATTTACTACTTTTAACAGTCCTCATTTGGGTTGAAACAGTTAAATATACTTGCCTAGCTTAATCTTATTAATTCTACAATTATGGAAGTAATCATTAAGACTCAATAGAGGTGTTCTTCTCAATATTCATTGAAGAGCATTAGTTTTCTTAGGAAGCCAATTTTCTAGATAAAATATAATTAACCTTTTAATTAAGGAACTTAATGTGCCATGAAATAATAGCTGCAGGTGATGAAATGACATGAGAATTGTGGAACAACATTGCTGCAGGAACTAGAAATCCTAAATTGTAAATTATTATCCCCAGTACCATAGCAGTGCAATTTCTATCACATACCGAGCTTCATAAATATTGAAAACAGACCAATCACTTCTCATAAGCATTACAACTAAATACAAGAGTTAGAACAAGCAGCATCTACATAGAATTGCATAGTTTAGTTAAATTGTCAATTATAATGGCTACATAAGATAATTTTCCCAAACTGAAATGCATATAGTATATAATATAATAATTTGAAAGATTATACCAAAATTATAAGGAACTCAAAATGTTCTGTCTGAGAGATATACCAAAATTATAAGGAACTCAAAATGTTCTGTCTGAGAGACAGAA
Source organism: Octopus bimaculoides (assembly GCF_046866305.1). Lineage (NCBI taxonomy): Eukaryota > Metazoa > Mollusca > Cephalopoda > Octopoda > Octopodidae > Octopus > Octopus bimaculoides. Next base: position 54,103,042 of record NC_142943.1, read on the forward strand.
AACCGTGCTGTAGTTAACATCTAATTATATGCAATGGTTACCACAATTTAATGAGAAGAGAAACTAGATGTTTGTGAATACATTCATACAAAATTACAATATGAAGTGTATAATAAAATATAATCATTAAAACAAGGCCCTGTCATATTCAGAAACTTAAAAGCAAACAGAAATACAGAATATACAGTCCAACAAAAGATGACAGTGACTTCGAAGTTACTGTCATATCTCTTCTTGTAATCTACTAAAACGTATTGAATAAGTCTCCAGTTTAATGTTAAATTGCTTTTATATATTGACTTGATATCAAACATTAAGTGGTGAAGGGGATTTTAAAGTTTTGGCTTGCTAAGTCACTATCAGCACTTCATCATCGCCGTTGTCGTCATCGTCGTTTAACATCTACCTTTCATGCTGGCATGGGTCGGACATTTTGACAGGAGCTGGGCAAGCAGAAGCCTGCACCATGCTTCTTTGTCTGTTTCGGCATGGTTTTTTACGGTTGGATGCCCTTCCTAACACCAACCACTTCACAGTGTGGACTTAAGTTTTGTAAATGTATAATAAATACACCACAAATATACCGAGTAATCCTTCGGTTTAATGTCAAATTCAGTTCTACGTTTAAGAGATGAGGAATTATGTACATTATTTACATTATTTACATTTGATGGATATTTGTCCTCATCTTGTTTGTTGTTAACACAACATTTCCGCTGATATACCTTCCAGCCTTCATCAGGTGTCTTGGGGAAATTTCAAACCTGGGTTCTCATTCCTAAGGTATAATAATAATAAAAGATAGATTGGTATACAGAGCTGCCTTCTGCAATTATGAGTAAGGAAATTCTGAGTGGATATATTTGCTTTTTTGTAGAAAGAGTGTTAAGTGTGATCTAACTTAAAAACCCTTCCAAAGAAATTTCATGTTGATATAAGTTTCAGACACCGTTATAAAATGCCAAAACTATTTTATTAAGTTGTGCATCATTTCTAAGATTAATTGAAAAAGCAATGTATTTCGATAGAAATATGGTAACATAAGTGTAAAATAAAAGAAATATGTAGAATTACGGAGTCTCACAGAGGTAATGACAAAAGACCAAGACCTTTGGCAATATGCTGTGCTTGAGAAGACCCATCAGGCCAAGTGAAATCATAGTCGTGGCAGATACTGGTGACACGCAACTGGCACCCATGCCAGTGGCACGTAAAGGCACCCATAGTGGTGACACGTAAAAGCACCCATTACACTCTCAGAGTGGTTGGTGTTAGAAAGGGCATCCAGTCATAGAAAAACCATGCCAAATCAGACTGGAGTCTGGTGCGGCCTTCCCAGCTTACCATCCCTGGTCAGACCGTCCAGCCAATGCCAGCATAGACAACGGACGCTAAATGATGATGATGATGAAGGAGAATAGAAACTCTGAGTACTACAGATTCCCAAAGGGTATTAAAAAAAAAAAGGGAGTGAGAGAAAGAGAAAAAATGTTGTAGATCATGATAAGTATACAAAAACAAATACAAATCCATTTTGTATTTTGAAGATTTTGATAATTTAAATAAATAACTAACAATCCAGTTATGAAGATATAGCTAGTAGATTATGAGATCAAGTGTATACTTTTAAAAGTAAGCCATTTTTTTTACATGACAAGATTACTGTGTTGAAACAAACATCCAATAAGAATAAACAGATCAACATTTTTGATTCATAAGTTTTGAGTTTCATCTAAATAGCATTAAAATTGCCTAACAATCTTAAGCCTAGATTCACACAAACACATATATATACACAGACACATGCACGAACACACCTGTACATGCATACACACAAGCAAAGAAGACATAATTTGTATACAAATTCAGGTGTATAAAATGACTGCATGAAATAGAGAGAATTAAACTTTCTGGATTAAGCCAGCAAATCTGACTCAATGAGAGTAGCTCAAACTGCTAGAAATAACAGCCAAATTCCCTTCAAAATGCTTATTAACAATTTATAAATGGCAGGATATTGTAGTTCTAAGATACTTTGACCAAGAAAGCTAAGATAATTTTAACATCTGATCAATTATTTTAATATCTGATCGCTTTAATCAAGGTTAACCTGGATCAGAAAAGTAATATATTTCACATACATACATACATTCTTATATAAACATAAAACCACAAATATGAATATAAGAGGCTTCTTTTAATTTCTTTCCGTCAAATCAACAGATATTGACCAGTATAAGTCCTAATGCAAGGCAACTGCTTGAGGAACTATGCAATGTGGTCTCAAAACGTGGTTGTGCAGCAAATTTCTTAACTACGTTGTTATGGCTTATATATATATATATATATATATATATATATATATATATATATATATATATATATATATATATATATATATATATATATATACATATATATACATATATATATATATATATATATATATATATATATATATATATATATATATATATATATATATATATATATGCATATATATATATATAGATAAAACTTACTTGGAAAAGGATGCGTGGCATTCGATCATATATTAATATAAATAATATATAAATATATTCATATACACATACATATATGTACATATATATATATACATATATATATATATATATATATATATATATATATATATATATATATATATATATATATATATATGACTAGGGTGTTAGAAACACCTACGTTGCTAGAAATAGGGGCTAAAATGCTCAAATGCTGTTGTCAGAGCACATGATTGTATGTATATACACTGATTGTATATATAATCACCCAAAAATACAATGCATACAATTATATGGTCTGACTACTGCATTAGACCGTTTTAGCTCTTATTTCTAGCAGTGTAAGTGTTTCTAACACCCTAGACACACTTAGTGATGGCTATAGTTTTCCTTTCTGGTAAAACATTGCACACAGACGAATAAATAAATAGACAGACAGACAGATAGATAGGTAGATAGACAGATAAATAGACAGATAGATAAATAGATAGATATATAGACAGACAGACAGAAGATAGACAGACAGAAATATTGATAGATAGATAGATAGATAGATAGATAGATAGATACATTTCTTTTATTAGCCACACAGGGCTCAACGAAGATGGGACAAATACAATGTAGAACTTTTCTTTTTGGGAGGGGAAGAAAAAAAAGGGGGGGTCGATCAAAAGGGATCGTAAGAAGGAAAAGGGGGTAGTTCGATCAAAAGGGATCAAAAAAAAGAAAAAAAAAAAAGGGCGATCAATAGGGATCGTGTATCACACAGTAATGTTCTCGTGTAAAAGGAGGGGAGGACAGTTTAGGTTTGGCCGTGGAAAGAAAAGCCTACGGAAAAGACCACGGTAACCTTGGTCAATATTCTCATTGAAGAAACTATAACAGTAAGTGACTCTCTTTTGCCTTTTTGTTTTCTTTTTTTTTTCTTGGATTTTTTTTTTTTTAGTTCATAGGGTTATGCTCAAGATGGCTCCGTCGTTCACACGTGCCATCCTTGCTACATTCACCCATCTTTTTTTGAAGCATTCACTAGACAAGACTTCCCTGTCTACTCTCACCTTCCTCTTCAGGTGATACTTGAAGAAGTTGATGAGAGATTGCCCAGAGAGGAAAGTCTTTGTCTCTAGACCTTTCAGATGCGTCCACCATACACATTCTTTCACCATAGCCACAAGTACGATGAAAATAGCTCTTCCTTCCCGTTTAAAGGAAGGAGGCGCGACAATATTCACGATGGACTCGGCTGATAGACCGACTCGTCCCACACGCGATAGCAGTTGTTTGACGTAAGCCCACAG
>NC_142943.1:54114364-54116864 GCF_046866305.1 Octopus bimaculoides
ACCAAAAGTGGTATTATTTAGTTGGGCATTATGCCTACGAGACAAAAAAAAAAAAAATCCCTGGTTTGGTTCCAATAAAATACTTAGTAATATTTTTGTTTTTCTATTTAAACAGCAATGCATGGTTTTCTCAAGATTTCCTGAAACAGCATAAAAATAGCATAGCATCAGCTTTGAAGATTTATTCCATAAAAGATGAAACCATTTATGATATTTAATTGTTTTAAATACATTTAGATCTCAGATTTTGGGGGTTTTTCTTTTTTTTTTTTGGTGGTGGGGGGGACAAGAAATATTGTATTTGTTGGTGGGCTTACTTGATATTCCCCGCCATTTCACAAACTGTATGTATTAAATAGAAGTTCTTAATGTACTTAAGTATTTGAACATAACTAAATTCTGACAAAAAATCTTAACAGAGCTAAAGAAGAAGAAAATCTGTCTCTTAGAATAAGTTATGGTAATGGCTGTGTGGTAAGTAGCTTGCTTACCAACCACGTGGTCCTGGGTTCAGTCCCACTGCATGGACAAGATATCTCAAGAACTGCTGGATGCATTTGGATGAAACTTTCAGGAATGTTTTAGCCTTGTCACTGGCAGGAACTGATTAGCTTTTGGGATTGATCCAGTACCAGACAAGGATTCTGGATTATTTTTCCTGTTTTTCTATTTAATTTTTGAGAGCAGTCGGCTTCATTTTTAGCATTCTTGTTTGTGAGAGCAGTTGAGTTTATTTCAGATATTCTCATTTAAAAATCATCTCTGAATAATCGTTGAGAGGACGTTGGTGTTGCCATGGTGGAGATAGATTTGCTCTCTCTGAGTGCTCTTGTTTATATTTGAAAAGTTTCCTCCTACTTTTTTGAATTACAAAGTCTTTGATCAGATCCTCAAAATTAATCTTAGGCAATAAATCTGCATCTATACTTAATAGAAACAAAGGCATCCCGAATATTAATTTAGCAAGTTTAAAATGATTTCTTTTGTGCTGTAAACCATTTACTATTTCTGTGGTGCCCCACCACTCCTTCCCTTGATGCTCTAGGCATGTGCTTATTTTGCTTAATGGTTAATTCAGCGCTGGCCCCATAGGTTTAGGGGCCCAATACCGATTTATGCATGCTACAGCTTGCAGTCAATAAACAAGTGCTAAAGGGCTCAGTGCACTGATTTGTACAGGTGTCTACAATACTATAGTACTGCTAAGACAGTCCTGGTCAAGCACACAGCTGATGCTCCTCTGACTTTTGGGAGTAAGGGACTTTGTATTCTTCTGTCTCAGAAACTTATTGTTTTTTTCTGATCTTATCACAGATAATAAAACAACATGCAATAATATACTGCAGATTATTCAAGCGAAAATTATGTCATTGAATAATCAAAAAAGAGCTTTGTATCAATCTGATAAACAAAGTGATTCTAATTGCACACAAAATTTTCTGAAATCGTGAAGGTGCATAGCTTAGTGGTTAGGGCATTTGGCTCATGATCATAAGGTTGTGAGTTTAGTTCCCAGCGATGCGTAGTGTCCTTGAGCAAGACACTTTATTTCATGTTGCTCCAGTCCACTCAGCTGACAAAAATGAGTAGTACCTGTATTTCAAAGGGCCGGCCTTGTCACGCTCTGTGTCTGTGGATTGCTCAGTCACTTGCACGTTAATTTTACGAGCAGGCTGTTCCGTTGATCGTATCAGCTGAGACTTATCGTTGTCGTAACCGACGGAGTGCTCCTTTCTGAAATCAGTAGAGTTTACTCAATAATAGATTGCTAAACTCATGCAGTCTTCTAAAAAACATAACATCTTCCTGTGATATTAACAAAACTGTTTTACCAATATTTTCCGGAATATACCAAAGTAAACTACTTCAATTCAGAGATTATTGCATAGCATTCTGCTTAATTAGAATGCTTAGTTTTATACTAAATACATCAATCTTTGACTGATAAATAAGCTTTATTCAGAATTTAACATTGTGCATTTAAAGATTCAAATAAAATTAAAATAAACAACATAATAACATTTGCTAAGTTTTACAGGTGAATTTAATCATTTTCACCTCTTTGAGGATTCATACTATCATTCTGTATCCTTTAATTGTTATCCATCATTCTATCATTGATTTGATTTTATTCCCATCGTCTGTCAAGTATTTCGACCATTCATTTGCTTACTTTCACCTTTCTGCTACATAATCATCCACCGACTTTCAGATCTAGTGAACCTCGACGGTTTTGTCAAGTCTTTTCCATCTTTTGCTTGATGCGCAGAGAAGTAATTATGCTCCATTGGCAACACATAACTGATTACGGTTAACTAATTTCACCTTTACAATGACTATTACATCAAGAATAGTTTGAAATTCTTCTTAGTGATTTTACAGATAAACTGAATGATACTCTGTGAACTTAACTTTAGGTCTTGATTATTTTTAATTGTAAATATTTGTGTTAACTTTTTAGAATGACCAACTTAAATGGTAAGGAAATAAAAGTGAAATC
>NC_142943.1:54119364-54121864 GCF_046866305.1 Octopus bimaculoides
AAATTATTGTCATACTTCAGGTAGGTGAATGCATGTGTGTGTCTGTGTGTGCTTGAGTGTATGTGTGTTTGTGTGTGCATGTGCATGTGTGTGCTCATTCTTTTAATTAATGCCAGAGGCATCTTGCAACTTTCCTGCAGTTTCATCTTATCCTTCCTACTATCACTACTATTGATACCTCTACTGAACCTTACCCTACCCGACCACAATCACCACCACCACCACACTCCGTTCGGTTACTCACTAAGCCTTCTTGCTGACATAGCGTGAAGACCAATTCTAGTTTCAGGTTTGATCTCTTCGACGAGGAGAGTCTGAAACAAAAACCAGATATTTTAGCTTGGCTGGATTAAACTGCAACACACCATACCGTTCCCTCTGCAACTCTATCAAATTAATAAATCTTAAGATAGGAAAGAAAGCTTCACAAAAGTAGTCTGCTGAACATTTTGTGGATTAGAATAATACTTGCAGATAATCTCCTAGTGACGCTCGTGTATAGAAATCTGACACCGATCATTACCATTGGAATTATTTCCAGATAGAAATCAAGCTTCAGTTAATTCCATTGCCCAAAAGTGCCAGTTCCAGAGAACTAAATACTCATATGAAATTCAGTAAGCCTTCATCGAATTCCATGCAATGTTGCAATGAAATGCTGGATCACAGGATTCCACAATAGCTGAACGACTCACAGAACAGGACTTTGTAGCAAATAACGTATACACTTCTTTGCATTATTTTTCGGTTAGAAACATGCGTACATAATTATATACATATAAATGTGTGTGTGTGTGTGTGTGTGTGTGTGTGTGTGTGTGTGTGTGTATGTATGGATGGATGGCTGGATGGCTGGATGGATGGATGGGCATATATGTATGCATATGTATGAATATATATGAATCACACTGCTGAACAAGAAAATCGATACTCAGATACACGCATACAAACATATATATATATATACATATATATATAGGCTCGAAACGTAAAAGACTTTCTCACTTCCCGAGGCGTTAAACTAATACATCTATCTGTTGTTTATACACCCGTCTTCGAGTTTTGTCTTTTTGTAAATTCTCACAATTTATATATATATATGTATATATATATATATATATATATATATATATATATATATATATATACATATATATATATATATATGTATATATATATGTATATATATATATTTATATATATATGTATATATATATGTATGCATGTATATATATATATATATATATATATATATATATATATATATATATATATATATACATATATTCATACACACACACATATACACATACATACATATATACACATATATATGTATATATGTATATATGCGTATATATATATATTTATATATATATATATAAAGTGAGAGAGTTAGGGGTTGGGGGTACAACCCACTAAGGGATAGTATCTATCCAGTATACTGCTGATATATATATATATATATATTTATTATTTTGATTTCTTTCTTCCTACAATTTGTTCGTCAGAAAGAAAGGGTTAATGTTAATTTAAGGTCCATTGATTGTCCCTGTTAAGTATAATGAAGAATTAACAGGTAGAATTATGATATCAACTCATTCCATGTTTGAAACCTTTAGAGGTCAAGCTGAAGACTTACTTTCCTGTGAATTTGTTCTTAATTAACCAAAATGTATAGCATAAAATATTTCCTAATTAATGTGGAACACACAGATTCAGATCAATTTCTTCACTATTCCAATATGTCATGTTGTGATTAACAATATATCACTCTCTCCATTGATAATGAACAAGTCAATCATAAACTCTTAGTAAAAGTAACATACTAGTTAAAAAAAAAACACAAACTGCGGAAATTATCAAAATAAACTAAACTATATTCACACATATTATCAATTCTTAAATGACGTTAACAAGTTTTGAGACGTAATATCCATAATTTAGTCGCAAGATGAATAATATTAACAATCCAAATAATATAATCTTGATTGTCTCCTCTAATCTTAGCACCAACTCATGAAATATCGACAATTTATATTATATGTTTTAGATTTCAAGATTTGTTATTGTTTAAAATATTTAATAACTGGATGATTTATTAGAGTACTATGAGGTCATTTTTCTCAAATTTAATTTAGTGTTTTGAGCTTTCGTGTAATTCATCTTGATTTAAAAATGAACACATATCAAGTATTATTTCAGTACAAAACCGACAGATAGTACAACTTGATTCATATATTAATCATAGCAAGATTAAACAAAATGAATAGCATTCATTCTTATATTGAGATGTGTTTGATATAAATACATATTTCACTGTATGTATTTCGTTGACTCTCTATGCAATAAATTTAGCTTTACTTGCATCAGTTAACCTTGCTACAAATAGAGATCATGCTCCTCTAGTGAAAGATCAGTGTTTCATCCACCTGCTTAAGACTACAGGATTTGAGTTAAGCATAAACATTATGCATTCTTGAGGCTTGTGAAATATTTA
>NC_142943.1:54126864-54144364 GCF_046866305.1 Octopus bimaculoides
CCTCCTCCCAGCCTAGCCTGCATTCAGGGACATGTTTCTGAGTCTTTGTCTATGATTCCCATATTGGGACTGTCACATTGAGTTGACAGTATACAACTGCCTTATCGTAACACTGCTGCTTAAGTCTCGCTGAGAGATTTATAATTAGATCATTGCTAATTTATTTATATATATATATATATATATATATATATATAAAATTTAAAAATCAAATTGAATTTTAAAAGATATATATATATATATATATGTATATATATATATATATATATATATATATATATATATATGTATATATATATATATATATATATATATATATATATATGTATATATATATATATATATATATATATATATATATATATGTATATATATATATATGCGAAGAAATGACTTCAAAAATATAGTAAAGTCTCAATCAAGTGCATAGTGTTACAGATATGAGTAGAAAAAGTATTGGCTGATAAATTATATGTCAATATAAAGCCATTAATAAATATCTAATCAGAATGAAAATCATTCAGAAGAGTACACTCAACTGATTCCACTCTGGCTTCTATAAATCTTCTATAAATCTTCTACCTTTATTACCACAGTTCACAGCCTATAACCATCAGACGTCTGAAATTTAAGTAAAGAGAGAGACAGAGAGACAGAGACAGAGAGACAGAGAGATAATCCCTCAGCAGTTCAGACGGTTTTAGACGAGACGAAATGATTGACTGTGTTCAGTTTAGTATCTGTCTTTCACTTGCATGTCTCCATAATCAATGTAAGTATCAATGATAGTTGAATAAGACATCAAAAGCTCATCTGTAACTAAAGCGTTTAGGTGATGTCCAAATGCTCCATCACCTACATCTATGCCGAGAGTACAAATTGATCAAACTATGCTGTCTAATAACAATAACAGAAACAACAGCTCGTTCATACTGAGCGTTACATAGTCTTTCTTTTTGTTGTTTGAGAAAGTTCCCTATAGAACTTATGCTCCTGCAAATCTGAGACTATAAATGTCCACAACTTTGTATTTTCATGCAAAGGACTGCTTTGTCTTTTCATAAACTCACCTTTGCCGATATGCTGTGCTTGAGAAGACCTGTTAGGCCAAGCGAAACCACAGTCTTCACTGATGCCAGTGTCATGTAACTGGTACTCGTGCTGGTGGCATATAAAAAGCACCCTTTGAATGTTGGGGAATATGATGTGCTTAGGAAGACCTCTCAAGCCAAGAGAGATTGTAGTCATGGCCGATGCTGGTGTCATGTAGATGATACCCGTGCTGGTGGCATATAAAGTGCACCCACAACATTCTTCCAGTGGTTGGCTTTAAAAAGGATATCTAGCTGTATAAACCCTGCCAAATCAGATTTAAACCTGGTGCAGCTCCTCAGCATATCAGTTTTCAGTCAAACCATCCAACCCATGTCGATGATGATGACTGATTAATACCAACTAAAGATGGCTGACCTAGAATATAACTTTCAGAAAGAAATTTAGTCAAGTGATGTTTGACATTATCAACAATAGCAATCATAAGATTTCTGATTTTAAAGATTTTGCAATGAAATTCTGGTATCATTTTAGAACAATTTTGGGAACTATTAATTATTAAAAACTAAAATTAGAACGAGGTTAATTTTTAAACAATTAATACCATCTTTTGTATTCTTTTTTAGTCTTGGTTATATAGATGAGCAAAATAATAATACATATATATATATATATATATATATATATATATATACAGAGAGAGAGAGAGAGAGAGAGAGACAGACAGACAGACAGACAGACAGACACAGAGAGAGATTTCATCTTGTCAAAATATTTTAAAATTTTATGGTCTGAGTAGGAAATTTCCATATGCTGGCCATTTTTTTTTAGTTTAATTATTTTCATTTTTTGTTTTTTGAAATGGGAATGTCTATCTCTTGTGGAACATTGGAGAATAATCCATCCTTATTGTAGCAAAAGGTACAATCAGGAATTTTATTACAAGGGACTTGCATACATTTACATATACTTAGTTAAATATAAATATTTTTACCATATTTTTACCATATTTTTACCATATAAAGAGAATGAATGGGAGAAAGAGAGCCTGCCTTATGTCGACCCAATAGAGGGACCAGCTATCCGAGTTGATAGTACCAGGGTAGATACAGCAATTAAGAGTATGAAGACCGGGAAAGCCCCCGGCCCATCAGAAATCACTGCAGAGATGCTCAAAATATCTGGCAGTGTTGGCTATAGCCTAGTCACCCGTATTACGAACCAGGTGATACACGAAGGAGTCATACCCTATGACTGGTGTAGCAGCATCATAGTCAACTGCTACAAAGGTAAAGGGGACGCTTTAGATACAAATAATTACAGAGGCATCAAGCTGTTAGATCAGGTTATGAAAGTTACAGAGAGGGTCATAGCCCAACTAATTAGGGAGCGAATCAATTTAGATGAGATGCAGTTTGGGTTCGTGCCAGGTAAAAGCACTACTGATGCCTTATTTCTAGTGAGACAGTTGCAAGAGAAATACCTAGCCAAGGATAAACCTCTGTACCTGGCTTTCGTTGACATGGAGAAAGCCTTTGACAGGGTCCCCCGATCCCTTATCTGGTGGTCAATGAGGAAACTTGGGATAGAAGAATGGCTAGTGAGAGCTGTGCGAGCCATGTACAGAGATGCGGCCAGTAAGGTGAGGGTTGGAAATGAGTACAGCAATGAATTCCGGGTAGAGGTAGGGGTCCACCAAGGTTCCGTCCTCAGCCCCCTATTATTTACCATAGTCCTCCAGGCAATCACAGAGGAGTTCAAGACAGGTTGCCCCTGGGAGCTCCTCTATGCTGATGACCTTGCCCTAATTGCGGAGTCACTATCAGAACTAGAGGAGAAGTTTCAGGTGTGGAAGCAAGGTCTAGAATTGAAGGGCCTTAGAGTCAACCTAGCTAAAACCAAAATCCTAATAAGTAGGAAGGTAGATAAAACACAAACCCCTTCAGGTAGATGGCCCTGCTCAGTATGTAGAAAAGGAGTAGGTAGTAACTCTATAAGATGTACCCGGTGCAAGCTATGGACACATAAGAGGTGCAGCAACATCAAAGGCAGGTTAACTAGCAAGTTAGTTTTTGTTTGTGGCAGATGTTCAGGTGCAATAAAGACTGCAAACAAACAGGAAACAACTTCTATCTCATTCCAGGGTGAAAAACTAGAGGTAGTCGATAGCTTCCGCTATCTGGGCGACCAAGTTAGTAGTGGGGGTGGGTGCGCTGAAAGTGTAGCTGCTAGAATAAGAATAGCCTGGGCAAAGTTTAGAGAGCTCTTACCCCTGCTGGCGACAAAGGGACTCTCACTCAGAGTAAAAGGCAGACTGTATGACGCATGCGTACGAACAACCATGCTACATGGCAGTGAAACATGGGCTGTAACTGCTGAGGACATACGTAAGCTCGCAAGGAATGAAGCCAGTATGCTCCGTTGGATGTGTAATGTCAATGTGAATACCCGTCAGAGTGTAAGTATCTTGAGAGAAAAGCTGAACATTAGAAGCATCAGTTGTGGCGTGCAAGAGAGACGATTGCGCTGGTATGGACATGTGGTGAGAATGGAGGAGGATAGCTGCGTGAAAAAGTGCCACACCCTAACAGTTGAGGGAACCCGTGGAAGAGGTAGGCCCAGGAAGACCTGGGCTGAGGTGGTGAGGCAAGACCTTCGTACATTGGGCCTCACCGAGGCGATGACTACGGACCGAGACCTTTGGAAATGGGCTGTGCGTGAGAAGACCCGGCAAGCCAAGTAAGATCGTTGCCAGTGCCCCTGGACTGGTTCTTGTGCGGGTGGCACATGAGATGCACCATTTTGAGCGTGGCCGTTGCCAGTACCGCCTGACTGGCTCCTGTAGGATTTTCGAGCGAGATCGTTGCCAGTGCCCCTGGACTGGCTTGTGCGGGTGGCACATAAAAGACACCATTTCGAGCGTGGCCGTTTTCGTGCGGGTGACACGTAAAAGCACCCACTACACTCTCTGAGTGGTTGGCGTTAGGAAGGGCATCCAGCTGTAGAAACTCTGCCAAATCAGACTGGAGCCTGGTGTTGCCATCCGGTTTCACCAGTCCTCAGTCAAATCGTCCAACCCATGCTAGCATGGAAAGCGGACGTTAAACGATGATGATGATATGTGTGCATGTAAATATATATATATATATATATATATATATATATCATAATCATCATCATCATCATCATCATCATCATCATCGTTTGACTGAGGACTGGTGAAACCGGATGGCAACACCAGGCTCCAGTCTGATTTGGCAGAGTTTCTACAGCTGGATGCCCTTCCTAACGCCAACCACTCAGAGAGGGTAGTGGGTGCTTTTACGTGTCACCCGCACGAAAACGGCCACGCTCGAAATGGTGTCTTTTATGTGCCACCCGCACAAGCCAGTCCAGGGGCACTGGCAACGATCTCGCTCGAAAATCCTACAGGAGCCAGTCAGGCGGTACTGGCAACGGCCACGCTCAAAATGGTGCATCTCATGTGCCACCCGCACAAGAACCAGTCCAGGGGCACTGGCAACGATCTTACTTGGCTTGCCGGATCTTCTCACACACAGCACATTTCCAAAGGTCTCGGTCCGTAGTCATCGCCTCGGTGAGGCCCAATGTACGAAGGTCTTGCCTCACCACCTCAGCCCAGGTCTTCCTGGGCCTACCTCTTCCACGGGTTCCCTCAACTGTTAGGGTGTGGCACTTTTTCACGCAGCTATCCTCCTCCATTCTCACCACATGTCCATACCAGCGCAATCGTCTCTCTTGCACGCCACAACTGATGCTTCTAATGTTCAGCTTTTCTCTCAAGATACTTACACTCTGACGGGTATTCACATTGACATTACACATCCAATGGAGCATACTGGCTTCATTCCTTGCGAGCTTACGTATGTCCTCAGCAGTTACAGCCCATGTTTCACTGCCATGTAGCATGGCTGTTCATACGCATGCGTCATACAGTCTGCCTTTTACTCTGAGTGAGAGTCCCTTTGTCGCCAGCAGGGGTAAGAGCTCTCTAAACTTTGCCCAGGCTATTCTTATTCTAGCAGCTACACTTTCAGCGCACCCACCCCCACTACTAACTTGGTCGCCCAGATAGCGGAAGCTATCGACTACCTCTAGTTTTTCACCCTGGAATGAGATAGAAGTTGTTTCCTGTTTGTTTGCAGTCTTTATTGCACCTGAACATCTGCCACAAACAAAAACTAACTTGCTAGTTAACCTGCCTTTGATGTTGCTGCACCTCTTATGTGTCCATAGCTTGCACCGGGTACATCTTATAGAGTTACTACCTACTCCTTTTCTACATACTGAGCAGGGCCATCTACCTGAAGGGGTTTGTATTTTATCTACCTTCCTACTTATTAGGATTTTGGTTTTAGCTAGGTTGACTCTAAGGCCCTTCAATTCTAGACCTTGCTTCCACACCTGAAACTTCTCCTCTAGTTCTGATAGTGACTCCGCAATTAGGGCAAGGTCATCAGCATAGAGGAGCTCCCAGGGGCAACCTGTCTTGAACTCCTCTGTGATTGCCTGGAGGACTATGGTAAATAATAGGGGGCTGAGGACGGAACCTTGGTGGACCCCTACCTCTACCCGGAATTCATTGCTGTACTCATTTCCAACCCTCACTTTACTGGCAGCATCTCTGTACATGGCTCGCACAGCTCTCACTAACCATTCTTCTATCCCAAGTTTCCTCATTGACCACCAGATAAGGGATCGGAGGACCCTGTCAAAGGCTTTCTCCATGTCAACGGAAGCCAGGTACAGAGGTTTATCCTTAGCTAGGTATTTCTCCTGCAACTGTCTCACTAGAAATAAGGCATCAGTAGTGCTTTTACCTGGCACGAACCCAAACTGCATCTCATCTAAATTGATTCGCTCCCTAATTAGTTGGGCTATGACCCTCTCTGTAACTTTCATAACCTGATCTAACAGCTTGATGCCTCTGTAATTATTTGTATCTAAAGCGTCCCCTTTACCTTTGTAGCAGTTGACTATGATGCTGCTACACCAGTCATTGGGTATGACTCCTTCGTGTATCACCTGGTTCGTAATACGGGTGACTAGGCTATAGCCAACACTGCCAGATATTTTGAGCATCTCTGCAGTGATTCCTGATGGGCCGGGGGCTTTCCCGGTCTTCATACTCTTAATTGCTTTATCTACCCTGGTACTATCAACTCAGATAGCTGGTCCCTCTATTGGGTCGACATACGGCAGGCTCTCTTTCTCCCATTCATTCTCTTTATTAAGCAATCTATCGTAGTGGCATCTCCAGACCTCTTTCTTTGCATCCTCATTTAATGCAAGCGTACCATCATCCATGCGAACACATTTCTCTCCTACAACATCACTATTCTCTCTCCTACACTGTCTTGCAACACGAAATACCTCGAGTCTTTGGTCCTCACGGCGCAGAACATTGGCAAATCTTTCCTTATCTGCTTCCCCTCTGGCTAAATAAACCTGTCGCCTAGCCTCCCTTCTGGCACATTGGTACAATTCCCTGCTACCACCGTTCTTCCAGTCCTTCCAAGCCTGTTTCTTTTGTCTAATAGCCCTGTCTACCTCCTTGTTCCACCACCACGTTACTCTGGGTCGGGAGGGGACCTTACACCTCCCACAAATCTGGTCGGTGGCTTTCAACAGGTTGTCCCGCAGAAATCTCCAATTGTCTTCCACGTTGTATGATGCTATATCCCCTTCTATTTCGTTAAATGCTTCAAGTAACTTGTCTCTAAGTCTCTGTCCGTTTGCAGGGTCTTTAAGCTTCCACACCCTTCTTTTCCAAGCCTGTCTAATTCTGGGCACCCATTTTGCCTTGATCCCAAAGTCGCTAACTACTAATCTATGTTGTGGGGTACATTCTTCGCCAGGGTATGTTTTGGCATTTATAAGCCGCCCTCTTTCCCTATTTTTGGCGAGGATGTAGTCGATTTGGCTAGAGTGTCTGCCGGAGCGGTAGGTGACTATATATATATATATGTATATATATATATATATATATGTATATATATATATATATATATGTATATATATATATGTATATGTATGTATGTATATATGATACATAAATGTATGTATCTGTATGTATATATGATACATAAATGTATGTATCTGTATGTATGTTCAAGTATGTATACACGAGCACATGCATGCCTTTATGTATGCATGCGTATACACACACACACACACACACACACACACACATATATATAAATGTATATATATATATTGACATATATTTCTGTATGGGCATGCCTATGTATGTATGCCCATGAGTCTGTATGTGCATGTATTGGTGTGTATGTATTGGTGTGTATGTATTGGTGTGTATGAGAACTCAACCTCTTTACAAAAGCTAAGAATCTATTGTTATATGTCTTTCATTGATTTTTTCATATTTTTTTTCGATAAAGTTCAAAATAGTAATAACATTCCTGTCAAAGAGAAAATTTGGAACACGCAAATGGTTTGTATCAGTAGAAACCATAAGAACTTCATGTGTGTGTGTGTGTGTGTGTGTGTGTGTGAGAGAGAGAGAGAGAGAGAGAGAGAGAGTTTGTCACTGCAGTTCCTTATGATAGAAATATTAATTTAGAAATTACAGAGAGAGAAAGCTAACTGAATGAGTGGGTTTTATGAAACAGTATTTGAATATAAGAAATTATTGGAGATCTTCAAACAGCAGAGAAAAAGAAAAATAACCTGAAAAAAATATACATATATACACACACACACACACACACACACAAATGTATATATGTATAAACACATCCAAATAAATACACACATACACACGCACACACGCACATTTTCTCTTTCTCTCATACACACTCAATTCATAATTTTTTTTGAGGTGGGATATATTATTTCATTAATATGTATGCTCATCTGTATACACATACATGTGTCTGTGTAACTATGAATGAATATATATGTATATACATATATGCACACATATACGTGGAGGTGTTCATATACATATATATATATATATATATATATATATATATGCATACACATATATATATATGGATGATAATACACATAGTTAAGAAGAGAATGTATTAGTGTATCTTATTATATAAGTGATAAATGGTTAAATGTGATCAGAGATAGAGTTTTACTATGTCAGAAAATAACATAGAAAATTAAAACCTCCAAAACTACTATATATAAAAAAAAAAACAGTAAGCAAATTTTTGCTGAAAATAGTTAAAAGATAATAAACAACTTTAGACATTTCTGAAGACAAAAACAGAAAAAGAAACAACAAAAAAAGACCCACAAATAACTATTTCAAAATAAATTAAATAATAGGTAAAAAAAAAAAAAATAATGATAATACCAAATCATTAGTTTTAATGGAAGTAATAACAGTAGCGATAGTTGTAGTAATAATAAACTAGACTGAAATGAAATTGAAGTAAAAATTTACACAAAAATGATTAATATAAAAGAATAAATATAAAAAAAAAATAAGAGTGAGAAACAAAAATCTAAGGAACACAGATGTACTGAAAAATTACTTTCAATAAGAGAAAACTTCAAATATTGACTCACACAGAGAAGATAATTTCTATAGCTCCTGCCATCTACACGCATACACATACTTCAATCCCACACAAAATCACTCTATGCAACCTCTTCAAAATAGCAATAAACTTTAAAAAGAGAAAAATTATATGTTGTTATAACAGTAATGTTGATGATGATGAAGATGAGAATAACGATGTTGTTATTAGCGTTGTTGTTGATGTTGTTGTTTGTGGTGGTGGTGGTGGTGGTTGTGGTGGTGGTGGTTGTGATGGTAGTGCAAAGCATTGTAGTAAAAGGTGTTGTTGTTGTTGTTGTTGTTGTTGTTGTTGTTGTTGTAGATGTTTCATTGTCGTTTTTGTGTTTGGCATCAGATTATGTACTATAATGTCTACCGAAAGAAGGTAATAAAAATCAGCATTATTATTCTCCTAACAAGCATAAATGTGAAAAGCAGAGATGGTAAAAACACCAGAAGTGAATTACAGGGCATGCATTTTAGTTTGTCTTTGCTTCTAATTAAAGATCTCAGAAAGTTATCAGTCACACATAAAATGTAGAAATTTTGTCTATCATTTTACACACTTTTTTTTTCCTAATTTTCTTATAATTCTTTATTTTCACTTAATTTATTTCCATTTTTTTAAATGTATTTTTTATATTCTTTATTTCCTTCATCTTATTGAATTACATATTTTATTTTGTTTTTTGTTTTTATTTCAAATTGCTATCTCCCTTTCTTAAAAGATCTTCTTGCAATCTGTGCTTGGTAAACCTTAAATATTTTCTTTAGAAAATATGGAGAAGATAATTAATCTAGCATCTCGTTAAAAGCAAAAGCCTCAACCTATACTTTACCTTCAGATAGGTTTTTATACAAATAGATAAGCATGTTAACTAGATCTTTTCAAAATGAAAGTCTCCATTCATTGTTTATTTGTTAGATTTGTAAATAAAAATACAGTACATAGTTCTCTCTTCATAAGTTAAGCCACATATTATCTCAACAATATATTTCTCTCTGCTACCAAAAGTAAAACAAATGTACACAAAACAGAAGTAAATAAATTTAAAAAAAAACACTTCTAGTGTGTAAAATAGAGAAGACAAATATTTTATTTTGTATGAAATACTTAAGTTCTGATTTTTGCATTGTTTATTATTTTTTACTTCTTTTCTTTTCCTTCCTGTTCTGATATATCTTCGGTAAATTAAAATCATGGCAAACTCTTTGAGCATTTCTGATATTTACAATTCATTCATTTATTTATTTATTTATTTATTTATACATCGTTTTCTTTTTAGTTAATATACTTTTGCCTACTTCATTTTTTAATGCTTTTTACAATATCATAAGCAAATTGTTTTAGAAAGTTATTTCACTATTTTCCCTAGAGAAACTAACTTGGAATCTAAGTTAATCTAAAGAAATACAATTCATAGCTGGATGGAATCTGTAACTAGAAATTTATTAATCACACTTTTATTTTATCATTGAAGCTGTTTTCATTACAGTGTTATGTTATGCCCTATTTTTGACCTTTCTTTCCATAGTCAATCAATTATTAAAGTTTTATTTTCTCTTTTGTCTTAAATTCTATTCCTGTGTGTCCCAGCTAATGAATATTACTTAGAAAGAAAATATGTATTCGTAATAAGTAAAGAATATGGTAAAAAAGGATGATAATGATTGACAACTATAATAATAATAATAATAATAATAATAATAATAATAATAATAATAATAATAATCGCTAAGATGTGGCAGCTATGAGAGTCAGACATAATGGTTATTCTTATTGTCATTGGAGTATTGGGTTCAATACCACCTAATCTAAAAAAAAACGTCTGAAAACTTTAGAAATATTCTACAATCTAGGTGTATTGCAAAAGTTGGTATTATTTGGAACTGCACACATATTGTGTAAAGTACTGTCTGTCTGAGGTCCTTGTTGTGACTTGACAAACAGTACAAACCCCTGGTAGACACAATATCTTCAATCGACAACCTCACAATATTGTATACTGTGTGATGTCTAAAATAATGATGATGATGATGATGATGATGATAATTTATGAGTTCTGATCTTAACTGATTGAAAGTGTTATCATGTATATTGTTTTGTCTTGGTATAAAGGATGGGCTACAGCAAATATTCTGCTCAATACTGCAGATTTGTTTGTCAGTAGCTTGACCTTAACCTCTTAAGCACATCCCTTGGTGGCTGACAATATGTGCATCTCTGATCACGAGCAGGAGTAGATGGCAAGCATTGTAGACATCTGTTGAGAGGAATTCTTTGGTGTTAAAATGACTCACCTATGGAATCATGCAGGCTTTATTCATCATCCTTAAACAACCCTTATTCAGGGACTTTTGAGCATGGTGGGCCACTTGACCTGAACAAAATGCTAACTGGGCCCTACTTGAAAGGTCATGCACTGTTTATCTTGATATGAAATCACCATATCGTGCACATACGGTTGTGATGCATGTGCCTCTTGTACCCTTATCGGACTGGTAGTCATGATAGGTATATTGGACTTTATATATTTGTACACCAGAGTTACTTTGACAACATACACTGCTCACTCGCTCAGTAATAATTCTCCCTGCTATATGCACAAGGTCTGGAATTTTGAGTGAAGGATTTTAGTAAATTGCATTGACCCTAGTGTTTAACTGGTACTTATTTTGGCCCTGAAAGGATAAAAGGAAAAGTCAATATTGGTGGAATTGGAACTTAGAACATAAAGAACCGTTCTACCAGCTCATCACCTTAGTTATGATAATAACAATAACAAAAGGAACCATAATTCTTTCGAATTTTGGCATGGGCCAGCAATTTTAGAAGGGAGGGGGATCAAGTTGATTATGTTGCAGCAAATTCTTGGCTAGTATGTAATTTATCACCTCCAAAAGGATGAAAGGCTATGTTGACCTTGGCAGAATTTGAACTCAGAACTTAAAGATAAACGAAATACTGCTAAGCATTCTGTGTAATGCTAATGATTCTACACACATGCCTTCATTATTATCATTATTAAGGTGGTGAGCTGGCAGAATCATTAGCATGCCAGACAAATTGCTTAATGGCATTTCATCTGTCTTTACATCCTGAGTTCAAATTCCATCAAGGTCGACTTTGCCTTTCACCCTTCCTGTGCAAGGATAGCAGCCAAATTTGTGAAGCACTTCATATTTTTTACTTGGCCAGAGGAAGGGCATCCAGTCATAGAAACCATACCAAGTCAGACTGGAATCTCGTGCAGTCCCTCAGCTTACCAGCTCTGGTCAAACCGTCCAACCCATGGCAGCATGAAAACAGACATTAAAATGATGGTGATGATTCCTTCCATATATAAAGAAAAGAAAGAATACATGCACTAGAGCAAGGTATCAATAATTATACATTATTTACAAGTGTCTTTGAATATATAGATTGGTGATCAGTGGCTTTAATATCATACTATGACAGTAAGCGCCAGCCTGCCCAGGAGGTAATACATAATGAAGAATGTAAATATCTTCTTTATGTCATTCATTTGGAATGATGATTCCTGAATGGAACGGTGTAATTGTTCCATTACCTTTTGGTGAAACTAACAAAAACAGTCTTCATCTCTTGTAAATACAATCTCTTCAATTTCAAACATAGGATAGGAAATAAATTGTAGAACAAGCAAAAAGTATCATAATGAAGAGTTAGAGAAGAAAACTGCTTACACCAGTCCAATCAACTTCTGAGAAATTAACTAAATTGACGAGAAACTGTTACAACTTGAGGGTTACAACACACACAAGCGCTCTAACACACCTGTGTGCATACACAGACACACATGCACATGTACATGCACATACACCCACCTACATGCATACACATGTGCAGCACGTCCAGGTGTTAAGACGTGGTGGTGATTCACTGATTTTTATGTCTCCTAATTACTAACAACATTAACTTTCTTTCATGTTTATTGAAACCTTTATTTATCTCAGTTTTTGTTTTCTTCAAGTTTCCATCATCTCTGGGGCAACTGTATCTATCTGACACTGCTATTTAACCCTGACATCAGGCATTGTTTTTCTTTTTCTCGTTTTCTGCCATTTTATGTCTAATTACATAGCAACCTGCAGCCATAACAAAATTTCTCTCACTACTCCTCCTCTACCTTCTCCTCTGCCTCCTCCACTGTCTCAGGAAATTTAGGAGTATTTCGTTACTGGTAGCTTTCATTAAGTTCCTGTACTGTTTGGGGTTTTCTTTTTTCTTTTTTCTCTTTTTTTTTTCTGTCTTTTTCAACTTCCACAATATACTAATAAACTTTATTTTAAAATCCTAGTCAGGGACCTCCATGGATGTACACACCTGCTGTTAATTAACAAAACGAAGAAAAAAATGAAGAAATAAACAAGCAGGTAAATCCGTGCCTTATATCAAATCTTGCTTGGGATGCAAATATTTGCTGATGTCTTATCAATACTTTGTAACATCTGTAGCCATGACAAAATCCTTAGAAGAGAGACAAAGTTTTGCTGCAAAGAACTGCTAGGCCTCTTTAGTTCTCAATTTACGTTGGTGGAATAAATAGAGATTTAAAAAAAAATTTTTGTAGTATTCTTTTGTTATTGGTAAATGTTTTGGTAGAATAAAAGTATTTTACTTCAAGAACATCAGCTTCCAAATTTCCCAAGAATCAGTCATTTGAAATGATTGGTATAAAGCTATGGTTCTCTTCCATTTTTGAAACTATGGATCCCTTTCATTCCTATTTTAGTCAGTTGGAACCCCTTAACTATTCATTGCTTACAAAAATCCTCTTATATTCTTATGACTCTTTTCCTTGTTTCAGCCATGCTGGATCACCGCCTTTAGTCGAGCAAGTGGACCCCCAGAACTTATTCTTTGTAAGCCTAGTACTTATTCTATCGGTCTCTTTTGCCGAACTGCTAAGTTATGGGGACGTAAACACACCACCATCGGTTGCCAAGCGATGTTGGGGGACAAACAGACACACAAACATATACATATATATGACGAACTTCCTTCAGTTTCCGCCTACCAAATCCACTCAAAAGGCTTTGGTCGGCCCAAGGCTATAGTAGAAGACACTTGCCCAAGGTGCCACACAGTGGGAATGAACCCAGAACCATGTGGTTGGTAAGTAAGCTACTTACCACACAGCCAAATTTTTACTAGGAGTTGTTTTAAAAAATTGTTTAAAATATTTTGTGCATTGTAGAAGTATAACCAATTTTTTGTGCATAAATTTTAACAACCAAATTTTAAATGAACCTTCAAGCATCATATGGGCCTTCAAGGATAATATGGACTCCAATTCAGAATCACAGGCACAAAGGGTCCAAGACTTTTTGATAATCAAATCTTTGCCATAACTGTAAAGCTAACCTAATCTTTTCTACTATAGGCACAAAGCATGAAATTTTGAGGGAGGGGGCCAGTCGATTAGATCGACCCCAGTGCACAACTGGTATTTAATTTATCAACCCTGTAAGGATGAAAGGCAAAGTCGACCTCTGCACTTTCATGTGACACCACACAGGCACTTTTATGTTACACCATACAGGCACTTTCATGTGGCACTACGCAGGCACTTTTATGTGGAACTGCACAGGCACTTTCATGTGGTACTGCATGGGTACTTTTGTGTGACACTGCCATAAGTGCTTTACCACATCAGCAGAAGGATCACTCCATAATGTTGGTTTCAAACCTTCACACAAGGCCAGCGTTTTGGGGGGAAAGGGTAAGTTGATTACATCGACCCCAGTATACAACTGGTACTTATTTTATTGACTCTGAAAAGATGAAAGGCAAAGTTGATCTCAGAATGTAAAGATGGACAAAATACCAATAAGCATTTTGTCTAGTGTGCTAATGGTTCTGCTTACTTGCAGACTTCTAGCAGAGAAAAACATTGAAACATCGAACAATAAACAACACAAATTTTCACAACTCAAATATTGCTGAAAACAGAAAAGACAATTGAATTTTGGTCTAACTGTATTCAGTGGTACCCCAATGGCTTTCTCGGGTATGGACAGCATAATGATGAAAAAGATATGACTATAAACATTGTGGTGGATGGTTCCAGAAAATTGATTTATGCTACTAGCTGATTAACAATACTGTTTGGTAAGCACTTACGAGCACATTTACTCGCAGATACATAATTGTATGTACATATACATAATTGTGTGTTATAGATTATTTTAAAGGCTGCACGATTGATCGAAACTTCTATGTTCAAGTTCTACCACATAAATTATATAGCACCCTTAGGAAAGACATTTTACTTATTCCAAGCAACCTAATTGAAAAATAGACACCTCCCCCTCATGTCATGGTTGAGAAATTGAGCATCCAGCTGTAAAATACTTCTTCAGGAACAATTCATTACATATAACCAAATTCTAAGAGCCATTCTTCTCAAACTCAAAAGAAGAAAAAACAGATATAAAAGCATTAATTGAAAAATATATACACACATACATATATATATATACTGACAAAGATATGTGCATACATATGCAACATATTTTGAATTCTCTGTAAGGCCAAAATGTTTAAGATTCTTAAAACAGCCTTTGTTCTTTTGAACTGACTAGATTCAAGCAATATTTTATCAGATTTACTAACTCATAAATTCCTTCACTGCATGAAAAATAAATCAATAAATAGATAGATAGCGAGATCAGTAGATAGATAGATATATACGTAGATTGACTATGCGATAATATACATATGTATCTATAAAATCTATCCATATATACATGGATAGATCATATAGATACATACACAGATATATATAGATATTTGATGAAATGGCGAAAAATTGATAATGAAGAAATCTTTAATGAAAAATATATTAAAACTATCTCCCTTTAGGCATGAAAAAAAGGCTGTATAGAAAGAATTTGTTGCCTCTGGAGAATGCAACATATGACTCTGAGACAAGATATTAAAAGTTTATGAGATATAGAAGTTGGCTCATCGAAAAGAAAAACAAAATTGCTTTAGTACTTTGTAAAGTTTAACAAATGCTGTATTTTACACAGGTTTCTCAAAATCTACAGATTTTACAATAAAAATTGAATTTATGATAAGAAACGTGTATATTGTGTATTAGTTTTAAGATTTTCCTGTTGGAATCATTATTATACATATTGAATTTAGCAAGAATAATCCCATCTGCTAATGTGCTTGAGACAATTGCTTGATATTTGATAATCAAGAGTTAAAATCAATGGGTGAGTTGTTCTATTGAACTTCAGAAGGAAAGCAATATGAGATTTGCAACAGTCATGTCTTTCCCTAGAGCACAAGCTGCTAAATGAAAGGAAATAGCAATGAATAAGAATTAAAACTGTTTTGCAGTCTTATATTGGTGGGAATATACTTATTATTCTAAAATGTTTGTAGTTCAACTAATTGAAAACCAAAAGTGAAGGCAGAAGAGTAAAAGTTTACTTTCATTGTAACAATATAAACGTATGTAAGAAGGATATAACCTTGGCAAAGTAGAATGAAAAAGATACAAAAAGAAAACAAAAACAAACGTGAGAAATAAAAGAATAAAATGATGGTAGAAAGAAAGGGAAAACGAGAGGGAAAGAGAGGGAAAAAGATGTAAAGAAAAAGACATAGATAGGCATAGTGAAAGATGTGGTGGGGGAAGAAAATGTGTCAGTCATTTTGTAAAGCATACTTGGAATCTCAGAGTGATGAAGAATAAAAACGAGTGTATATACTGCAATAACCTTTCTCCATTATCTTTGTTAATAATGAATGTAATTACTACATTCTCATTAGAACGGTCAATGGAATTAGAATCAAGTGACAAAGTGTTCCACACGGACCGTTTGTGTAGTAGCTTCCAAACTAATGGCTATTTAGGAACGAGGATAAGTGTTTTGCTTGTTTGCTATCTAAACACCTCATACTTTGAAGACACTTGTGAATAGATTGCAAAATTGATTGTTTAAGAGATTATCAACATTTCTCATTAGACGAAATACACAAGACATAATACTTTGTTCCATCAGACTGGAACCAGAGAGAAGACAATAATAACAGTTAGATGAAATTGCAATATAAACCTTCCACAAACTTTATAGCTACAACAAAATAATTTAAACCAAATTGTACCAATATTTTCTCTTTTTCTCTTGTAGTGCTTTCTTTTTTTATATTTCAGTAAAAAAGACTTTGTTTATCAAAAAAAAAAAAAAAGGAAAGAAAAGGCTTAACTGCAAATCAAAGAAAGACCCATGTAGAATTACTAGATGTGATTTGAAGTCATGGGAGTTAAAATCCAAAGGGGCAGATTTCAGAATCAAGAGTTTTAGATTAAGTAAAAGCTTCAGCATATTTTTGAGAGGAATAATCAATTAAATGAAGTCATATTACAGGTAGCTATTTTACCATCAGAAGAAGCCAACATCAGGAGATTTAAATATAAGAGGACATACCTGTATAATGCAAAGCAGAGCTTAACAGAGCAACTTCTCACCTGTATTGGTGATATCATTATAAGAGTGTTTACAGAAGTATTCAATTTCACCCAGGAAAAGCAAAAGTATTGGTCTGAAATCGCTGTCTTTCACAAATTTATTCTTTTAGGTGCTAGTATCACTTAAAAAGCACCCATGGGAGTTCTGCATAAATGCATCCATGACACATTTATGTGATGTGGTTGGCATCAGGAAGGGCATCCAGCCATAGAAACCAAGCCACAACAGAGTCTGGACAATGCTCAGCTGGTCAGCTCCAAGTCAAACTGTGCAACCCATGCCAGCATGGAAAGTGGACGTTAAACGATGATGAAGATGAGTAAGGCATCATTCAAGTTTCAACTCACAGAACAGAAGGAAAAGACTTCAGCT
>NC_142943.1:54149364-54159364 GCF_046866305.1 Octopus bimaculoides
AGTTTCACTTTCCATCCAAGCAAATCTTCCTATAATTCTTCCCATTCATCTTGTCAATTACATAAAACAGTGGCACATCACTTCCACTTTTTAAACTTTCGTTTTATCCAGTAACATTTCATGGGTCATTGGCTCGCAACTAAACTCATTAGCTTCATTGTTTTTATGTTAAGGGTTATGACTCTAAAGTTTTGTTTGGTACAAGAAGCGAAATAAAATGATACAACTTGGAATCAAGCCTTTGTCTCACAATTATTAGTTCACAGGGAGAAAACCAATACTTACCACTAACTATAAGGCATTAACACCAAATAATGTCACAGTAGAATAAATTATAATCACAGCAACAAAATGCTGAACCTGTTTCAGTATTCAACAAAAGCATTAATATTTTTGACAAAAGTAGAGTTGTTTTTATGTATGTATTTGTGAGTATAAAGTTACACATCCTTTATTATTTAATGTGTGTACTTACATGCTTACACACAAAGTCTGAGTGCCAAATGTTTATGTCCTATGAGATAGCTTAAACCTAGACAGTACTGAAGGAACATAATATTGCTTTACAGAGTATAATTCCTCAGTGGAATTGTTCCAAAGTTTCTGAAACAAAAGTAAAGTTCTTCAATAATGGTATCGCCCCTATATGTACCAAATCCTGAAACTAGATATAAATTGATTCCAGCTTTACTTCTCTCTGACCTTTGAAGAATTTCCATCTAGTTGAAATATACCAACTGTCTCGGAATGATAAATAATTAGAGACTGGGAGAATGGTAAACACAGAACCAGAGCAAAGATTGAATGTTATAGTTTGGTATGGTATGGTGAGAAAAGCTGAAAAATGGCTAATTGCTAAAGGGCAGAAGAGCAGAGTGTAAGAAAGAAGCAAGCAAGGGAGAGGGTGGTCAGTGAGTTGGGTGGAAGGTTTGGAGATCTCAAATAGAATCATTCAGGTAGAAAAAGAGAAAGAGGAAATGATCAAGGAGTTGAGGAGTGTGGTTAAGGGATGAATATCTCTCAACACAATACAAGTATTCTCATTAGGAAGCAGGCCCACCAATGAACTGAATCAAAGGGGAAGGAAATGAAGCTAACAGTAGGTAAGTAGATAAATAGACGGGAAAAATTAATTGAATAAATGGGTGCATGTAATTCTGGCGAGCTGATTAGACATTGCAGGTAATTACTCTCTTATTAGCAGTGCCAATTTCTTGGATTTCATCATTAAACATCTCCTGCAGGCTGATGCAGCCATTTTCATGTCACAGTCATTGTAATGAGTTGAGTGACTTGGCATTGGTTAATCAAATAAGTGAAAGTCCAACTGTACAGCAATGATTCTTGTGCCGTTTCTATAATATTTGCAGAGCGGCATGCGAATGTTAAAACAACATATGAAATAGAAACTAATCATTTAATTCTATCACAGTTGAATTACACAGAACTGGTGACTTTCTGATTAAGGATTTGAAGTTTTTACAATTCTTCATGCTACCAATTTCAAAGACTTGTTATTTGAATTAAGGATCTAAGGTGAAGATATTGGTCAGATCGGGTTGTATTCTGTTAGAAATTTTGCATTGCTTTCTTTTTCTTCTTCTTCTTCTTCGTTACTTAGTAGAGTGGTATCCACAGATTTTCAAAGTTCCTACTGGAAGGATACACACAAAAACACGGATAGATAGATAGAGAGATAGATAGATAGATAGATAGATAGATAGATAGATAGATAGATAGATAAAGACATGCGTGCATACATACGTACATACATACACACACACATAGATAGATAGATAAATAGATACACAGATAAATAGTCAGATAGATAGATAAACAGATAGATAGGCAGATAAATAGACAGACAGATATATATATATAGATAGATAGATAGATAGATAGATAAGGTTTGAGCAATTAATGTTCAATTTTAATTGTTGGTAATGAGTATTTGAGGAGAAGAGGAGTTCTATAAGGTTGTAGCTCTAAGGAAAAAATGCAGATAAAGTGCTTAGTTTAAAAGTCAATGATTTTTAAGGACACTTGAGAACATACAGAAATGTGTTGGATACATTTCGATGAAAGTAGTAGAGATTTGTTATGTTCAAAACAGCAAAGAACATACAGAGAACAGAATTCAGCTATGGGCCAGTGGATGCCGAAAGTATTGTTCAATATTGTATACTGCAGAAACTCAATCAAGATTTATTCTCTGTCTTTTATTTGCTTCAATCATTAGACTACGCCCATGCGGGAGCACTGCTTTGAAGAATTTTTAGTTGAGTGAATCAACACTGGAACATTTTTTTTAAGCGTGGTACTTGTTGTATCCTTCTCGCTTGCTGAACTGCAAAGTGATTACAGGGATGTTAACACACCAACACTGGTTGTCAAGTGGTGGTGGGGATAAACACTGATATAGACAGACAGACACACGCACACACACACATATACAATGGGCTTCTTTCAGTTTCTGTGTACTACATCCACTCAAGGCTTTGGTCAGCCAGAGGCTAGAAGATGTCACTTGCCCAAGGTGCCACAGAATGAAACTGAACCTGGGACCATGTGGTTGGGAAGGGTCAAGTATCTTCTACTGAACTGTAGATGGATCTGATAGATAGAAACTATGGAAGCCTGTTGTATGTGTGTATTTGTGTTTGTCCTCCTACCATTGCTTAAATACCTCTAACTTAGCATTTGACACAAGAGACTGATAAAATAACAAAAAGAGGACCCTTAAGTACTGAGATCAATTTGTTTGACTAATCCCTTTGAGGTTGTGCCCCAGTATCGTTGTAGTCCAATGCCAGTACTCCATCAGTTACAATGAAGCTTCCAGTTAATTTGATCAACAGTACAGCCTGCTCTTGAAATTAACTTGCAAGTGGCTGAGTACTCCACAAACACGCATATCCTTAACATAGTTCTCAGGGAGATTCAGAGTAGCACAAAGTGTGACAAGGCTGGCCCTTTTGAATTACTGGTACTACTCCTTTTTGCCAGCTGCGTAGACTGGAGCAATGTGAAATAAGGAACGCACACATATGAGAAGCTTCTTTCAGTTTCCATCCACCAGATCCACTCACAAGGCTTTGGTCAGCCTGAGGCTATAATAGGAGTCACTTGCCTGAGGTACCATGCCACGCAGTGGAATTGAACTCAGAACCATATGGCTGGGAAGCAAACTTTTTACCACACAGCCATGCCTGTGCCTATATTGTCTGTTTGTGTGGAATTCTGTGACACTCAGTTCTGCTATCCAGTTTGTTCAGAATTTCTTCCAATTTTCCACTTGGCTAGTCCCAATAAACAAAATAATACGTGTTATGAAGTAGAATAACATAACGCTTGTAACAACTTTTAAACCTTAAATCTTTCAGCTTTCAAAACCCGTCAAAATCCAGCTGTCATATTGACGGTGCCTGTTGTTCAAACTGGTTATATAGCACCCTGTTGATGCATTACTTTTGAGAGAAATGGTGCATGAATTTTAAGTTAACTACTCTGCCATCCCAATGGCTTAATGACAGCTAGATAAGACATTTGACAGCAGTTCTAGCATAAAATAGCAGTTTATTCTGATGGTAAGTAGCTTACTAAATTACTAAGTCCATCCGCTTTACAATCGGATTCTTATTTGAACACAAGAACCTTAGTATCTTATTTTTTTTATCAGGGTTTCTCAAAGTAGGATTTGTTTACATACATATAAATACATATACATACATACATACATATATACATATATATATATATATATATATATATATATATATATATATGTATGTATGTATGTATGTATGTATGTGTGAATGTACGTATGTTTTCGTTCAAGAGAAGATAAAGCAGGAAATCTCCATTACTGCTAAAGATTCAAATTCAAATTCACAACTAGAAGATCAATAGTTTGTTCTATCATTGAATTACCATTTTAGAAACATGGATCAGTGAACTGGATACTATAAAACTCAGAAATGTGAGGCACTGAACTATGTAACCTTAGGCTTCTGTGTTACCATTTTAGCCTTGCACCAACTCAACTGCTTCTAATGAGAAAGAATTATATGAATGATGATAATGATGATGATGATGATGACGATGACGACGATGACGATGATGACGATGACAATGAAGATTTCGTCTGTTATTCTCTCACTTAACTTTCGTATTATTGTCCACTGGATTATATGATGCATTGATTTAAAATGCCACTTAGCTGACGTATTTATATATATATATATATATATATATATATATATATATACGAGTATCCAAAATATGGCATATATATGATTTGTGGAGACAGAGAAGGAGTCATGGACAAAATAGCAGCCGACATAACAAAAAGAGGAATGCAGGTAAAAAGATAAATATGTGAGGAGACCGACTGAAAGTTGGATAAACACACCTACATATATATATATATATATATATATATATATATATATATATATATACAGTTATATGTGGGAAGAACAGCGAGAGAGAGAGAGGGGTGGAACAGAAAGGGTAGGAAATAATAAGAGAGATGGAGAATGAGATATGGTTGGAGAGTAAAAGATGAAGATAAATTGTAAGTAAGTGAAAGAAGAAGAAGGAGTGAGAGTGAGAAAGTTACACATAAATAAATAGGAAAATAAATTCACTTACGCACACACACACACACATACACTCGCATACGCGCACACAAAGACAATCACATACAAATAGAAAGTGTGAGAAAACATTACACTAATAACAATAACAAAGCATTGTATGGAACAAACAAAACAAAAAAATTCTCAAATAATAGATTTGTCTATGATAGTAGCTCCCTCTTAGCTAGAAAGATCCATTCTCTCTAAAAAAGAACAATTATCTATTTTTCTGGTATTAATATCAATTATGTATCCATCATCAATTTTCCTCTTTCTTTTCTTTTATTATTTTGTTGCCATTGTTGTTCGTTGTTGGTTTTGTGCTTCTGTGGAAATATCTTGCGGGTATTGATAACTTAACAATGCCTCGATGTAATCCACTTTTGATTTCAGATAGCGCAATCTATGAAATCAGATTTCAGATTCTAGAGCAGCCATTGTTGCTGTTGGCATCGACTCCAGTTTCATTAGTGGAGATGGCCCAAGCAAAACAAAACACTAATAATAATAATAATAATAATGATAATAAAAGAAAGAAAGAAAATCAACAACATCTACGTTTTTTATTGTCTCCTCCACCATAACATGATGGTTATTCGATACAAAAACATTGTTGATGGTTTCAAAATGCAATACATACGTTTATTTCGTTTTGCTAATGAAAGAAGAAGAAAAAAATTGCATTGTTTCTCATTTGTTGCCACTCTTTATCATTATTCTCGTTGCAGCAGAAGAGCCATCTATAATTGGTCATTGCTGTTATTATTGTCATTATAGACTTTCTCTGCCATCGTCATTACCACTGTTGTCATTATCATCATCAATGTCATCATTTTCATTGTTATTGTTGGACAAGTATGTACACAAATAGATTAATAAAAACAGATAGACGTAAATATCATGCCTAATTTCTTACCTATACCACCACCACCATAATCGTTAGCATTATCAAATAGTTAGCAGCAGGATTATAAATACCATTCCTATTATCTTATTCATCATCATCATCATGAGTTAAAAGTATTCACATCAGTGAAGAGCAGTTTTCTAGTTACTGCCATTCCTATGTCTTAAGCTTTTCTGTCTGCCTTGCCAACGATATTATAATCACAGACATTGATCATCTGAGTATCACAAGCCTGAGAAAGAGCCACTATTTGGCTATTCAATCTGTTCAAAAGTCATGGAATTTTTCCACAAGAAACAGTCCAATCTCTAAAATATATTTCAAGTACCAAATTTTCACTGCTTTTTGCTTTAGAAACCAAGTTTTTTGCAATGATGTCCGACAAAAGTCACTGGAGTACATAGCCGAATGTCCTTGTAGCAAGACCAATTTGTATTCACCATCTTCATCATCATCATCATTTAATGTCTGCTGGTATGTGTTGGACAGTTTAACAGGAGCCAGCAAGGCTCCTGCACTGGACTTCTGTGACTGTTTCGGCAAGATTTTTACAGCACCGAACACCCAGCAGAGTGGACTTAGAGCTTTTTATAACATGGCACAATCACATTATTGCATATTTAAAGACATTAAGTTTGGGTTATACAGGCTCACTAAGTTACTTTGTTGTGATTGGCTAAAATACTGGTCATATAAATCATTGGACATTTATTGAGCCCTACGTTGTGATTAGCTGAGTGTCAAGTGGTAATTGTATCGAAGGTCCAATCAGGTTGCATATAATGTATTTCAAACAACTAATCCATATGTGTCCTAGAGCCTCCTTTTTTCCATAAACTGGTGCAACAAATTATTTACGAGTCAGAGGGATGAGAGCTTTCATTGAGGTGAGTTTTGTAGACCCTAATGTCCAGAGGAGAATTAATATATAACAGAGCCCATGCAACTAATAATGATTCAAGCTGGATCATCAAAACGATGAATTAACGACAACCAACAGAACTTGTAATATTTCTTGCTTTGAAGACGGTGAGCTAGCAGAAACGTTAGCACACCGGGTGAAATGCTTAGCGGTATTTTGTCTACCGCCATGTTCTGACTTCAAATTCTGCTGAGTTTGACTTTGACTTTCATCCTTTCAGAGTCGATAAATTAAAGTACCAGTTGCATACTGGGGTTGATCTAATTGACTGAATTATAAATCTTCTTGCTCATTACCTTGCAGTCGGCCTGAGGTTATAAATACAGAGCAAATTTAGAGTGGATTGTAGGCATTTGACATCTACTTCTAGCATACAGGTGCTGGCATTCCAGCTCACTTCAATAATATTAATACACTAAATTTTTGTTCTTGTATGTACCTGTTGTGTGCGTCACACTTACTTCTTTGAAGTGTCAAAGCGAGAGAGAGGAGGAGAGAGAGGAAGTAAGAGAGAAAGAGAGAGGGAATGATAGTGTGTGAGAGAGAAAGAGAGAGTAAGAGAGAAAATGAGAGAGTGAGAGAGAAAGAGAGAGAGAGTGAAAGAGACATCACTTGTAATGGCGTTTATTTTGTGCTTTTAAATGGTTCAAAGAGAAATGAAAAGAGAAAGAAAGAGAATGAGAGAGAAAGTGAGAGGATGAGAGAACTGTGATATGTCAAGGGATTACTGTATATAAATGGATAGCTACATAGGTAAGCAGATGGATAGATAAATAGATGGATGGATGGATGGATGGGTGGATGGATGGGTGGATGGATGGATGGATGGACGGATGGATGGATGGATAGATGGACACACAGATAGATAGAAAGATAGATAGATAGATAGATAGATAGGCAGATAGATAGGTAGGTAGATAGACAGATAGACAAACACACACAAAAACACAAGACAGACAGACAGACAGACAGACAGACAGATAGATAGATAGATATGAGTTGAAATCAACATAAAATGAAATGTAGATGAGTATATGAATACATTTGTGTTTTGTGCTTTTTGTTGTGCATTCATAAGTACAAGTGTAAAGTAAATGCGTGACTGGTATTCCTCAATGTATATAAATATGCTTGAATGAGCTTCAGTTTTTGCTAGTATTTCATTTGCTAAACAAATGAAGGAATGACATTGAGAGACAAAAAGAATCAAAACTAATTTGAGTGGTAGTTATGCACACAAACACATATGCACACACACATGCACACACACACAAACACAAGCATGCAAACACATACATACATACACATGTATACATACATACACATGTGCACACACAAATACACACATATACACACACACACTCATGCAAACAGACATAAACACACATAGACATGTACACACACATACACATACACATGCACACACAAACACACACATACACACACACACACAAACACACACATACACACACACACACAAACAGACATAAACACATATACACATGTATACACACAAACACATATACACACATACACACAAACACACACATGCACACAAACAAACACACGCAGGCACACACACAAACACTCACATGCACAGACACATACATGCACACGTACACACACATGCACACACTAACACACACACAAACGCACACACAATTACACAAGCAAACACATGCAGGCCCACACACAATGACACACACATATACACACACACAAACACACACACACACACTTCCATCATGCTCACCTAACCACCAATGTCTCTAATGCCGCCACCATTAACCCAAATGAGATTCTTTGCATGAGGGCAGACTTTTGCAGGTGTTCTGTTAAGTCATTCAATTCCGTGGACATGACAAGACAACCAAAAAAAAAAAAAAAAACAACGTAGGAAGAGTCAGATAGCAAAATCAGGCAACCAACAAAGCACAACAACAACAGGAACATGTACAACAACAACAATAATGATGACAAGAGTGTAAAACAACGATGAAAGCAAGAAAGACCTGCAATTGAGATTAAGTAAAGTGTGTGATGACAGATGGGGGCCTCCGGTGCAGGGGGGACGGAATGGTAGTTGCAATGACGACAAGCAATTGAATGTCTTGTGTTTAGGAGTGGACAGGAGGTGGGCAGCGGGAAGCTTTCATCTGTCCAGTAAACAATAGGTGTGATAACCCAACATTATCCTGGACTACTTCAAGTACCAATCTTAAGGACAGACAGGTGTGACAAAAAAACCACTTGTGGTTACCTGAGCACATATGTTATGCATGTATCTGTGTGTGTATATGCGTGTACATAAGCATGTAAGTGAGCTTGTATATGTTTGTGTGTGTGTATGTGTGTGTGGGTGGGTGTGTAAGTGTGTTTGTATGTGTGTGCGTGTGTGTGTTTGTATGTGTGTGTGTAAGTGTGTTTGCATGTGTGTGTGTGTAAGTGTGTACATAAGTATGTAAGTGAGCTTGTATATGTGTGTGTGTGTGTGTGTGTGTAAGTGTGTTTGTATGTGTGTGTAAGTGCGTTTATATGTGTGTGTGTGTGTGTCTGTAAGTGTTTGTATGTGTGTGTGCATAAATGTGTGTCAACGAAGGGTTTCCTCTTCTTTTGTTTTTGTTTTGTTTTTCTTTATGGAGAGGGTGTTTTATCCCTTCCACATAATAAAGTTCTACCACATTCTTGAAGTCTAAGAAAGACAGTTTATTGTGAGTGGGGAGGGGCTGTCTTATAATTTAATTAACTTTGAGTATTGTTTATTTTAGGTTTATCAGTTTTCATTATCATATTTTTTCACAAAATCTGTTTATATATATATATATATATATATATATACACACATATATTTATATATATATATACATATATATATATATATATATATATATATATATATATATATATATACACACACACATATATATTTATATATATATATACTTATATATATATATACATATATATATATATATATATATATATATATATATATATATATATATATATATATATATATATAAACTTTGCAGTCTTGTTAATTATAAACTTTGCCACCTTTTTTTTTTGGGGGGGGGGGTTCCCTCATTGAGAGGCTGTGAAGGGTTAGTTTCTTTTATTTCTGACTGATTTTTTTTTTTTTTTTTGGATTTTGTTTTTAATTATATCCTTCTTAACAAATAAGTTGATTAGGCTATGCACATACAATTAAAAACATCTTGAACAAGAGAAGTAAGACAGATTGGGTCGGGAACCAAAAAGTATAACACAAGGTCAATGTAATAAATAACAAGTAGAAAATACTTGGACGAAGGTTAGAGAGAGAAAAAAAAAGAACAAGGAAGTAATTATTTCATTCCTTTGTTCTTTCTCTTTGGCAGATGTACCAAATGCAGATGGGTTAACCAAGTTAGGCAGGTACTGCTTGGTGGCCATTAAGTAGAAGGTGAGTGGATAGGGAATCCTGAAGTTTACTGAGAAGGTGAATGTGGATACAAGATATGTATGTGGATGGGGTGTTCAACAGGTAGA
>NC_142943.1:54164364-54166864 GCF_046866305.1 Octopus bimaculoides
TAACCAAGTCCAATGCTGTATTAATGACACAAACAGTCATATGTAGATATAATTTAAGTAAAACTCTAAAAATAAACACATGCTACTGCTGCTGTTGTTGTTGTTGCTGCTGCTGCTGCTGCTGCTGCTGCTGCTAAAGGCAGAACTGGGGCTGGTAGCAATGAATTTCTAAATAACAGAAAGGAAAAGCAATCCAATAACTAGTATTGTATTTATATGCCAGACCATAAAAAGAGTGAGTCGTGTTGGGAAATAATTGAAATGTTGTAAATTGAAATAAACAATGGCTACATTAATTCAGTTATTAGAATTGTGTTCAATGTCAAGAAAAGTGTTCATCAAATACAGATGCAATGGAATTTCAATGAAACATTGGCTGCTTAATCTTTGACAAAAACATACTTATAACTGACGAGCATAATCCATGAAACCTGAACATATTAAAGTATGTCCAATAAAGCAACTATGAACTTTAGAATGTTGTATGAAATGATATGACAAATAGAAATTTATTATACATATAGATTAAATCCATAAATACATATATTTTTTTTATCTTTTATCTTTTATCGTTCACTTGTCTCAGTCATACGATGGTGGCCATGCTGGGGCACTACCTCAAAGAATTTTTAGTCAAACGAATTGACCCCAGTACTTTTGTTTATAAGCCTTTATAAGACCTTTGGTGATATGCTGTGCTGGAGAAGACCCATCAATCCAAGTGAAATAGTAGTCATGGCTGATGTTAGTATCACATAACTGGCACCCTTGCTTGTGACATGTAAAGAGCACCTTTTGAGTGTTGGGCCTCACGGAGGTAAAGTGGTTGAGTTCCTTTCAAGAGTTGAGCATCATGGAGGTAAAGTGGTTGAGTTCCTTTCAAGAGTTGAGCCTCATGGAGGCAAAGTGGCTGAGTTCCTTTTGAGCATTGAGCCTCATGGAGGCAAAGTGGCTGAGTTCCTTTTGAGCATTGAGCATTGAGCCTCATGGAGGCAAAGTGGCTGAGTTCCTTTTGAGCATTGAGCCTCATGGAGGCAAAGTGGCTGAGTTCCTTTCGAGCATTGAGCCTCATGGAGGCAAAGTGGTTGAGTTCCTTTCAAGCATTGAGCCTCATGGAGGCAAAGTGTCTGAGTTCCTTTTGAGCATTGAGCCTCATGGAGGCAAAGTGGCTGAGTTCCTTTCGAGCATTGAGCCTCATGGAGGCAAAGTGGCTGAGTTCCTTTTGAGCATTAGGCCTCACAGAGGCAAAGTAGCTGAGTTCCTTTCGAGCATTGGGCCTCTGGGATTGAACCCAGAACCATGTGGTTGGGAAGCAAGCTTCTTACCATACAGCTATGTTTGCACCTATATATACATATATGTGTGTGTTCATTGTTTGTGACAGAAGCAGTATTACTACCAAAAGGTCATCTTTATATCTAACTTAACATGGATGTCTTGTCAGAACATTGAATTGAATACTGACTTTATTAACCTTGACAGATCCTCTCATACAGGCACTTGGTGAATGTAAAGATGGATGAAATGCCACTAAACACTTTGCTCAGCATGCTAATTATTTTTGCCAGCCTTATGTAGAAAGTGTAACATCAAGATGGCAAATATAAAAAGCTGCAGAAATGTGGAGGACCTGACTGCATATAACTTGAAAGAATACTGGTAGAATGTCCTTGAAAAGACTTTTGTTGTGTCGATGCCCCCAAGCAAAGAAATAGGATCACCCAAGACATATAAATAGAGGTAGTCTAACCGTGGTAGGTGAGTTCAGTAGCTGTTGAGTAGCAGCCGAGTAGAGATCATCCGAAGGTGCTAGATAGCAGTAGCTTGAGACATAACAATTTTTTAAAAATTCATACTACAGACCAGACATAAGAACCTGGACAGAGGAAAGAGATTATGTACAATGATTGAAATCAGTTGCCTATCAGATATCAAGATCATATTGATAAAAGAGACTGGTTATACTGAACTGATGAGAATTCTACTATCAATTGTTGGAACCGTTGTTGGAACACATGATCTCGTGCCTCAGTATAAATGTTTAGGGATGGGATTCACAAAATTGGAAAGAATATGCCTAATCAGAAGATTACAGTGCCAAGTTGGCAAAGGCACTGTTAAAATATGTGAAACATTCATGAAGTTCAGTATGTAGCAAGATTCATACAAGCAACCGCCATCCATGCCCATGCCTGTGAGCACATATGAACATACATACAAGTATATACGTATATCCATACACACAGGCATATATATATATATATATATATATATATATATATATATATATATATATATGTATATATATATATATATATATATATATATAAGACTATTCTGTTTGATGTCATATAGACGACAATAAAAGTTGTCTTGTTTCTAGGCTAGAAACTAGATTTTTCTCCACTGGTGAAAATTTTTTTAAATAAAACCAAGACTAAAGAAATGTATGCACTTACATACATATATAGATAATACATACATAGATACATGCACACAT
>NC_142943.1:54169364-54184364 GCF_046866305.1 Octopus bimaculoides
AGTGATGACGAGGTACTGTTCTACAACTTGTGGCTATACCATGACAAACTTTGAATGAGAAAGACTCGATATTTAATTCATATTTATTTTGTCTGGCCATTGCCAATTACAGCTAAATAAATTCTATATCTTGATCCAAAGTCTTAAATTTCAAGTTAGAGTAAGGTCAGCTTGGATGTATGATTCTTGTGAGATTTCTCTATATCTATTCCTTCTTATTATATTGTGGGTGGCATTATAGAAAGACATCCAAGTATATATAAGTTTCTGAGCTAATTAGATATGCTCTAATTACCAAAATTGTTGCCCCAAACTTTGCACTCCAATTCTGATATAGTGCGGGGGGTAGACTGGTGATGGAGCGGAGTGGTTTGATGTGGTGTGGCGTAGTGACATATGTGGGCTGGCAGAACTGTTTAACCAATGCAACCATGGAAGAGCAGGCATTAGATGATAAATAAAATGACAATGATTTGCAAAAAACATATACAAACTCGCTAGTTTATATCATTATGATGAGAGAGATTGCTTCAGATTTCAGACAAATCTGATATAAATAAACAGTGAACTAAGCAAACAAAAGAGAAATAAACATAACACTTTATATATTATTTTTGGAATGAAAATCAGAAAATGATCTCTCTGAAAATGTATGCGACCTTGTCGA
Source organism: Octopus bimaculoides (assembly GCF_046866305.1). Lineage (NCBI taxonomy): Eukaryota > Metazoa > Mollusca > Cephalopoda > Octopoda > Octopodidae > Octopus > Octopus bimaculoides. The sequence goes on from NC_142943.1 coordinate 54,170,032, forward strand.
GGCTCTGGTGTTTGTAGATAACTGAGTTTTTGTAATTCTGTAACCATGTTTTTCAAAGGTCCTTGCTAAGTGTGTATTTGTAGATAGTGATACAAGTAGAAGATGAAGGATAAAAGTTGGAAGCAGAGATTAAATCTATCTGCTAAAGGAAGGGGTGAATTAACTAAACACTCAGAGGAAATCTAAATAATTCTCAGTACTTTCGGTTTGAAATAAAAATAATCACAAATTTTCTGTGGATGCCAGGCACGCACATGTGCAAATACGCCATGGTGTATAAAACGTAAGTCAGTCACACAGCTATATACAACTATATACAAGAGCTCTATACATAACATGCTCCATACAAACACACACACACACAAATACATATACATATAGACATAAATTAATAAGTATTTCTGGAATACATCACGATAATGCAAATGGGTGTACATACATAAACAAGCCTTGTTACAGCTTTCATATGTATTTCATGCCATATAATTTTCATGTTGCTTATTTGTGACTTTGCAATATGCATGTATTCTTTGCTCTCTCTCTCTCTCTCTCTCTCTCTCTCTCTCTCTCTCTCTCTCCCTCCCCCTCTCTCTCCCTCCTCCTCCCTCTCTCCCTCCGCTCTCTCTCACTATATACACACACACACACACACACACACACACACACACACATATATATATATATATATATATATATATATATATATATATAAATGGAGCAAAAATGCAATAGAGGACATTAAAACGTTCGGACAGATGGGCGATACAAAGGCAGATAAGAGAAACAACAATTAGAAGGACAGGCAAAAAAGATGGGTCATTCTCGGCTTCTTTCATCAGTCAAGTCCCAGAAGTCACGACCATTTCGGGCAGTTACACTTGAGATGGTTCGATCTGGTTGGCCCCAAAAAAAGTCTAAGCTAAGAGCATTAGACCCCGCCCCTTTGTAAGAAAGCTAGCAAATGTGTACAGCAACAAAGACAAATAAAACCCAGATAAACAAAATCAAAAACGGAGAAAATGGTACACAATTACGAATACAAACAATATGAAATAACAGGCGTCTTTTGACTTAGAACGAATCAAATTGAGCTGGCATTTATGAAGTGAAAGCCTAAAGGCAGGAACATGGGGGATGGACACAAGAGAGAAAGATCGTGGCTTGTAGTCATGGTAACTGCCAGCGCTATGGCACCCATGCCAGTGGAATGTAAGGACACCCATTTCATTCCTGGAGTGGTTGGCATTAGGAAGGGCATCCAGCCGTAGAAACTGTCAAACCAGACTGGAACCTGATGCAGCTCTCCAGTCAAACCATCTAACCCATGCCAGCAAGGAGAGTGGACGTTAAAGGATGATGATGATCATCATCATACACGTATAGGTGCAGGAGTGGCTGAGTGGTAAGTAGCTTGCTTACCAACCACATGGTTTCAGGTTCATTCCCACTGCATGGCACCTTGGGCAAGTTGTCTTCAAATATAGCCTTGGACCGACCAAAACCATGTGAGTGGATTTGGTAGACGGAAACTGAAAGAAGCCCGTCGTATATATGCATATATATATATATATATATATATATATATATATATATATATATATATATATATATATATATATATATATATATATATATAAAAATATATATATATATATATATATCCATTGAAATAAGAGCCATGACGCAATCCAATATATTAATAAAACTTGTTTATTATCCTATGCGCATTTCGATGCAAGATCCCGACTTACTCTTGTCTGAGATAAGAAATTAGGGCCTTCCATCTCTTCAGGGCCAAGTTACATTAATTCACAACAGACAACATTATTATTTGTATACAAATTACATATATATAGAGAGAGAAGTTCTAATCAGGTTGTTACAAGAACATATTGAAACTGCTTGCAATATCAGTTAAGAAAATCGTTATATAGTATAGTAACAAAGTACAATTGTTAACCTAGGATATTAAGTGACGACATACCTATGACGCTGTTTGTTCAACTAAAAAAGAACCGTTAGAGGTTTGAAAAGAACAATTACCTGTTATAGATCTTGCAGAAATACAAATTAATGTTCAAAGGGAGGTAAATCTAGCAAAATAAGGTTTTTAATCTACATAATTAACATCATTGTGATTAACCCTATCAAATAATTATATTTATTTATTTTTAAGTTTAAAATGGTTTTGAGAAATAATTTAAGGATATGTAATCAAGATAGCATAGGATAATAAGCAAGTTTTATTAATATATTGGATTGCATCATGGCTCTTATTTCAATGGATATGCACCCAAAATTGTATCACCTTGAGAAAATCATTATATTTAAACCAAGTATAAACAACTCTTCAAGTGAGAATTTTGCTAGTTTGGTAACAGTTACAATACTTCTCTTACCAAAATATTTTGTAGATGTTTAAATACACACACACACACACAGACACACACACACACACACACACACACACACACACATATATATATATATATATATATATATATATATATATATATATATATATATATATATAACGAAAACAAAATTGTGATGGCACCTGTGCCCAGCATCGCCTTTCTGGAACTTGTGCCCGCGGCATGTGTAAGGACTTTCGAGCGAGATCGTTGCCAGTGCCCCTGGACTGGCTCTTGTGTGGGTGGCACGTAAAATACACCATTTTGAGCATGGCCATTGCCAGTACTGCCTGACTGGCCTTCGTGCCGGTGGCACGTAAAAGCACCCTCTACACTCTCTGAGTGGTTGGCGTTAGGAAGGGCATCCAGCTGTAGAAACTCTGCCAAATCAGATTGGAGCCTGGTGTAGCCATCTGGCTTCACCAGTCCTCAGTCAAATCGTCCAACCCATGCTAGCATGGAAAGCGGACGTTAAACGACGATAATGACGATGATGATATATATATATAAAGAATAAAAAGTTTAGAATGGTACAACAATGCACTATAAAACAAAAAAATGGACTATATACCTTTTGTAATTTGGTTATCTATAGTCCGATGATATTTCGGAATTACAATTCCTTCTTCAGATTTTCTTAGTTCGAGTCTCTGCTATGTGTGTGTATATGTTTCCCACCCCTCAACATCGCTTGACAACCGATGGTTGTGTGTTTACGTCCCCGTAACTTAGCAGTTCAGCAAAAGAAACCGATAGAACAAGTACTATGCTTCCAAGGAATAAGTCCTGGGGTCGATTTGCTCGACAAAAGGTGGTGCTCCAGCATGGCCGTAGTCAAATGACTGAAACAGGTAAAAGAGTAAAAGAGTATGTGTGCATGTGTGTGTGTGTGTATATATATATGTGTGTGTGTGTGTATGTATGTATGTATATATATATATATATATATATATATATATATATATATGAGAAACTCACTCACCCTCCCTCTTTCCCTTTCTCTATCAAATGCACTCATTGAATAGCTATGCTTTCTTTTGCAGGACATTAGACGAAGTTCTGATGTTAAAACTTTGCGTAGCTTGACATCAGGTACTAGAAAATGTTTGAAGAAGCTAGACTTCTTTAACTTCAAATATTCTAAACGAAAAAATTTCATTTAAAATCACTACTGGATATGCAAACTAAACAAGCTTTTGGTTAAAAACTAAGGATTCATATAAATAAACACAAATATTCTTGCTGAATTAAGACATCATGTGAATTATGCTGTGAAACTATTGCATATGATAATACTATAGATTTTTCTAAATATTTTTTCTGTATCATATTTCTTCGCATGTTAAGGTAGAGTGTCATGGTTTTATTTCTATGTTTTTAATACTCAGAGGTTATTTGAATTTTATATTTTACACATGTTATTCTTTAATTAAAATGTATTCAAAATTAGTATGATACGTAAATTATATTTGTTGGAAAAGTCTCTTTCTTTATTTCTTCGTTTCAATGACTTCTTTTAAAACCTACAGATTCATCTCGTGTGAAATATGTTCTGATAATATGTGGCAGTGAAGTTAAAATGCTTGCATCCCAACCATATGGTTTCGGGTTCCGTTTCCACTTCATGGTGCCTTGTGTGAGTGTTTTCGGCAATAATCTTGAACTGACCAAAAGCCTTGTGACTGGATTTGGTAGATGGAAACTGAAAGAAGTCCATCACATGTATATATGTGTATGTATGTATGTGTGTGTGTATGTAAGAATGTATGTGTTTGCATGCATGCGTGTATATGTGTATGTCTATGCTTGTGTAACCTTGTCTTGAAATTGCTGTCATAAAAATTTAGTAGTTTACTGGTAAAGCATGTTCACTTTCACAATGTTCATTTTGGTATTTGATATTTGTAATTGATATTCTATAATAATGAAGCTGTATCGCTTAATTTGCTGCTATTGTATACACATACTAAGAAGAAATCATGTGGAACAGACGTCAGATGTTACTTTGATGAGATACATCTTGTAGTCACCTGAGGAGGCACACCTACACCGACAGCTACACCTAAACCAGATGTTCAGTATCCTACCTAGGTTGCTAGATGGACTGCAAAAATTGTAGTAATCAATAAGCAATCTCGTATCTTCCATCTTCCATCTCTCTCGTTAATCAAATATATACATACATACATACATATATGCATGTGTCTGTGTATCATATAGGTATCAAAACATTACAGGCATAATGAAAATATTTTTATGAGCAATGTTTAGCAAAGGGTTCAATGAAATAAAAAAATTCACTTTCAAGTGTTGGGCAGCCAAAGGGTACAGTAAGAGATAGGTATCTGTAGTGCCACACAGTAATATTGAACCCAGAAACACTGGATTGAACCTGTTGTTGTACTTGTTTGCATATACTTGTACATGTGTGCTTCTGTGTTTTGTGTGTGTGTTTGTGTGTGTGTGTGTGTGTGTGTGTGTGTGTGTGTGTGTGTACATATGGATACATAATGTGTGCGAGTGTAAAAGCGTATATTGTTGTTGTTGTTGGCACTCTGTCGCTTACGACGTCGAGGGTTCCAGTTGATCCAATCAACGGAACAGTCTGCTCGTGAAATTAATGTGCAAGTGGCTGAGCACTCCACAGACACGTGTACCCTTAACGTAGTTCTCGGGGATATTCAGCGTGACAAAGTGTGACAAAGCTGACCCTTTGAATTACAAGCACAACAGAAACAGGAAGAAAGAGTGAGAGAAAGTTGTGGTGGAAGAGTACAGCAGGGTTTGCCACCATCCCCTGCCGGAGCCTCGTGGAGCTTTAGGTGTTTTCACTCAATAAACACTCACAACGCCCGGTCTGGGAGTCGAAACCGCGATCATATGACCGCGAGTCCACTACCTAACCACTGGGCCATTGCACCTCCACAAAAGCGTATATATGCATGCATGATAAAAATGAAAAAAAAAAAAAAAGCCATGTTTCACTATAAAAGTTCTTGTCTTTGCTATTAGGGTCCCAGAAGATTTTTAAATATTGCTATTCAGTTTGCAACACGGCAAGTCACTCCTGTAATAATTGACACACAATATGAAGTATATACTTAACTTCAGTGATCCATCTTGTGGGCACTTGGGTATGCTACGAAAGCATAGACAAATCTATCAACTCATTTCTCTTGGTCTGTTAGCCCAGCCTGTTTTTCTCCTTTGCTTGTATGTAAGTAAATACGTGTATCTCTACTTGTGTGGCTATCAGCAGACATGTGTGTATATGCGTGTGTTTCTTTATAACTTGCAAATTCAAACATTGTTTTTCTTGCTGTTTTTCTTCTTTTCGATTTCATTTTTATCTCAAATCTGAAATATGGTATTTCAATAAGAAGTATGTTGACAGCTTCTTGAATTCTTTAATAGTCAAAACAGTCAATGATATTTATATATGTATGTGTATATATGTGTGTGTGTATATACACATATATAGATACATGCAAATGTATATATATATATATATATATATATATATATATATATATATATATATATGGACATACATAATATATATACATGCATATCTATCTATCTAGCAATCTAAATATATATATATATATATATATATATATATATATATATATGGACATACATAATATATATACATGCATATCTATCTATCTATCTAGCAATCTAAATATATATATATATATATATATATATATATATATATATATATATAGACATATTTACATGCATATATATACATGTATATATTTGTATATGTATGCATGCATGTATACATGCATGTATTTATGTATGTATGTATGTATGTATGTATGCATGTATGTATTTTTGTATACATGTATGTATGCATGTATGCATGTATATTTGTATATACGCATGTATAACCATTGAGTATCCATGTGTGTGTATGTTCTGGATTGAAAGCATATCAGACCTCAACCAATCCATTCATGACAATTCAGTAAAACATATTAAATAAACATTTACTTAAGCTTATGTGTTCGTATGTGTAAGCATGCATGTGTGTATGTATGTTGTGAGTATTGTGTGTGCGTGTATGTGTATGTGTGTTTGTGTGCGAATGTGTATGTGTGTACGTGTTTGTTATGTTAAACAAACAAACACGGTGCTAAAGAGTTAATCTTAAATAGTTAAATGGCTAAAACACAAATAACAATGGAAAAGTTCAGTTTATATAGTTAGACACATCACAGAGGTAAAACAAGCTACAAGCAACACTTCATAATTTCAGATATTGTGCCAAGTTGTTGATCAAAGAACTCCACAATTTGTCTTTTGGTACCTAATTAGAAATTAGGTAACATTATCAAAGAAATTGTACAAGACAGTGTGTCCAAAATATTTTTTTTTAAATTCTTATTTTAATCTGTAAAAGCTTCTTTAATAACCAACACCTGATTATGAAGAATTGTCATAATTTCTCCTAACTTTGCTCACCATATCTTGGCAGAAGTACTTTAAGCAGTCTTTCCTGTTTTATATTGAAATTTGAAAGAAGGAAGAGAAGAAAAATTACAATAAATCAAAACAAAACTTTTGAAGTTTTCAAATTGAATATTAACTTCAAATCATATTTTAAAATTCAATTAAAATTTTTCTGATTAGAATTTCAAAAATTTCATCTTTAATCCTTTAATCCTATCACATCATCATAATAAAACACTAACATTTAAATCTTATAAAAAGGTAAAAAAAAAAATTTAAAAAAAAAAAAAAAAAAAAAAAAGAAATAGAAATTTTAAAAAAATGATAAAAAAACATTATGGTTTCTTTGGAAATGTAATTATTACAGCTGATATCAGAGCATGAGTTTTGCAAATGATGATAATAATAATAATAATAATAATAATAATAATAATAATAATAATAATAATAATAATGATGATGATGATAATAATAATAATAATAATCTCAACAACAACATCAACAACAACGATAATGACAATAATGACAACAGCAGTAGCAAAAACAACAACAGAAACAACAATTTTCATCTTGATAGACATAATGTGCAGATGGCATCGTTTTGAGCCCATAGGAAAACACCTTTATCCACCATCTACACAAACTCATCCACCACCATCTTACCTATAGTGGCAATGAAAAATGAACATTAAACTGAAAATTAATAAAGAAAATAGCTAACTAGATTAACAAACAGAAATAGATAACTAATGGTCTAATTTATTATTATTATTATTATTATTATTATTATTATTATTTTGTTTTTTCTCTCTCTTTCCTTCAGACTTGATATTCTCACATAAATGTGGATTTACTCAGCCAAATTTAATTTGGAGTCATTGAAAGACATCTTTGAATGACCACTTGGCAGAAAGCTATGTATAATTTCTCTGTTTTATTTAAAAGATAATTCCAATATATTTGTTTGGCCGTCTCAATGATAATAACAACAATGATATTTCCTTAGACAGACACTTCCTGTGGATGTAAGAACAAGCAATAAAAATTCACTTCAATCATCGTTATTATCATTATTAATCTTATCATCATACTTAGGTTGTCTGTAACAAGAATGCATAATGAAAGCTGTTTGTATTACTGAACACATGAATCTATAGTTGTCTGTTCTAGCATTATTAACACTCTTCTATACCCTACTTCAACAAATGTCTCTATTTCTTTACCACTATCTCACTGTGCAAATGTCTTTTACATGCATATACTGCATCATCATCATCATCATCATCACCATCATCATCATCATCATTTAATGCCTGTTTTTCCAGGCGCAGGAGTGGCTGTGTGGTAAATAGCTTGCTTACCAGCCACATGGTTCCGGGTTCAGTCCCACTGCATGGCACCTTGGGCAAGTGTCTTCTACTATAGCCTCAGGCCGACCAAAGCCTTGTGAGTGGATTTAGTAGACGGAAACTGAAAGAAGCCCATTGTATATATGTGTATATATATATATATATATATATATATATATATGTATGTGTGTTTGTCCCCCCCCCACCATTGCTTGAAAACCGATGCTGCTGTGTTTACATCCCTGTAACTTAGTGGTTCGGCAAAAAGAGACTGATCGAATAAGTACTAGGCTTCCAAAGAATAAGTCCTGGGGTCGATTTGCTCGACTAAAGGCAGTGCTCCAGCATGGCCGCAGTCAAATGACTGAAACAAGTAACGAGAAAAGAGAGTATGCTGGCCTGGGTTGAGCAGTTTGACTGGAGCTCTGGCAAGAGTGTGTCTGCACCAGGCTCCAGTGTCTGTTCTGGTATGGTTTCTGTGGCTGGATGCCCTTCCTAAAGCCATCTAATTTTATGTAGTACCATCACCAGCACTTTAAATGTAGCACCATCATGAGTGCATTTTAAGTGGCACCATCACCAGAGATTTTTATTTGGCACCAGCATCAGTGCTTTTCCCATGGAACCATCACTAGTGCTTTTTACATGGCACCAGCACCAGTGCTTTTAATGTGGCACCAGCACCAGTGCATTTAATGTGGCACCAGCACCACTGCTTTTAATGTGGCACCAGCACCAGTGCATTTAATGTGGCACCAGCACCACTGCTTTTAATGTGGCACCAGAGCCAGTGCATTTAATGTGGCACCAGCACCACTGATTTTAATGTGGCACCAGCACCACTGCTTTTAATGTGGCACCAGCACCAGTGCATTTTATGTAGCACTAGCAATTCTGCTATGGTGGATGGGTCTTCTAGAAAACAGCATGGTTGCATTCATGTAAATAACTCTTTTAAAATGGAAGCAAGTTTCCTTATAACTTGTCTAGAGGGGAGACATCTGGAATAAATCAAAGAGGAACATGAGAAAAATTTGCAAAAGGTTTCTAATTACTATAACAGGATAGTAATAAGGCCCTTAATCTTTCAACATATGTATATGGGTAAATATTTAAACCATACAGAGGTTTTACTTCTTGTTAAGTGATTCCAAACTTTCATACATTTGGTAAAAAAATGTTTTTGTATTCCAAAGAATTTATTTTTATATTTCTATTATTAAGCAAAACTTCTGACATAATGATGTTGCTGATATTAAAAATGTATTACTCTTGATAATTAAGAAATATGCAATTATACTACAGACAGAGCAATAAATGGTAAGAGGCATTTTTGGAAGGAAGGAGTAGAAGAGAGTTACAAGATACAATATCAGAGGGCTTGAAGAGAAGCTAGGCTTTATGTACATCTATCAGGAAGACAAATGGTAAAATGTTTACCAATATTCTGTGACAAGATGTGATAGGCTTTCTGGATGGCAACCAAGTAGCGTGTTAGCATGAATCAGAAAATCATTGGGTAGAAGTGTGAAGTGAAATCATAAGGATACATTTATTCTCGCTGTGGCCAGAAAAGAAAAAGGCAATGAATCAGTTAAAAAGTGTAAAAGTTACAGATTAAAAGTTCTGTAAAAAAATTAAATATTTAATGATTTCAATTAACTGGCACATGTGTGGATGTGTGGTAAAAAGTTTGCTTCCCAGTCATATGGTTCTGGGTTCAGTCCCATTGCTTGGCACCTTAAACAAGTATCTTCTGCTATAGCCTTGGGCCTACGAAAGTCTTGTGAGTGGATTTGGTTGACAGAAACAATAAGGCGGTGAGCTGGCAGAAACGTTAGCATGGCGGGCGAAATGCTTAGAGGTATTTCGTCTGTCTTTACGTTCTGAGTTCAAATTCCACCAAGGTCGACTTTGCTTTTCATCCTTTTGGGGTCAATAAATTAAGTACCAGTTATGCACTGGGGTTGATGTAATCGACTTAATCCCTTTGTCTGTCCTTGTTTGTCCCCTCTATGTTTAGCCCCTTTTGGGCCATAAAGAAATAAGAAACTGTAAGAAGCTTATTGTGTGCATGCATGTGTGTGTGTGTATGTGTGTGTGAGTGTGTGTGTTTTTGTCCCCTTCTATTGCTTGACAACTGGTGTTGGTGTGTTTATATCCCTGTAACTTAGCATTTCAGCAAAAAGAGATCGAGAGAATAAGTATCGGGCTTAAAAAAGTAACAAGTATTGGGGTCAATTCATTCGACCAAAATTCTTCAAAGTGGTACCCCAGCATGGCCACAGTCTGAAACAAGTGAAAGGTGAATACCCAACACACATGTTCCAAATTCCAAAAGGTAGACCTCAGGGTTTCATAAATAAAATGTGCTGCACAAATCAGGTGGTGGGAAAAGAAGGAAAAGCTGATGGGAAAAGATACTTGAAGTGAAAAACTTTTAAAATTGAGAAAAGTGAAAATTGAGGTTATGATAAAAATTTTAAAAAAATTGTTAAAACACAAAAGATAATAAGAAATTAATTCCTGAAGCAAAGGTCATTAAGGTGTTGCTCTGTCCCTCGGAAGGAAATTAAAGGGCACCATTTCTTAAAGTAATTAAGCAAAGGCAACTGTAAAATCAAGAAGCTTTGTTCGCTGATTAACTTTGATTAGTTAATTACTATTGCAATAACTAGCGAGGTCAGGTTTCCTTCTTGATCATGTACAAAGCCACATCCGGGCTTTTCATTTACACCTGAGATAGCTTGATGAATGTATACAGAAGCAACAAAGCCTGCAAGCGACAAGAGGACAACATTGGGGTCATTCTCTAATTAAAAGGAAACTGTAATTAATGTCTGCAATAATAAGTCTTATTGTCATTCAGGAGAAATTACCAGTTTTCAATACAATTAATGTTGTTCTTGTTATTCTTTGTTTCTCTATTGGATGAAACTTTGTTTTGTTCCAATAAAATCTTACAGATGTTTAGATGTTTTTATACTCATCTTTAGTTGTGTATATGCAGGTGTTTGGGCATGTATAAGAAGCAAATGTGTATGTGTGCATGTGTGTGTGTGTGTGTGTGTGTGTGTGTGTGTGTGTGTGTGTGTGTGTGTGTGTGTATGCAAGTGTCGAAGTGTGTGTTGGAATGTAGGTGTTTAGTGAGGAAACAAAGTGAGTGGATGTGAGAAAGCCTGTAAGTTGAAGTATGAGTGGGAGAGTGTGCAGAATCTGTGTATGTACGAAAGCCTGCAAGCCAGTACGTGTGAGAGAGGAAGAAAGAACGTGAAGACAAAGAATCTGCTATGAATGTGTAAAGGAATGCAAGTCTCACTGTGTTAGAAAATGTGTTCGGAAGATTAAGTGAAGATCTGTTAGGATGGATATGATTCTATTCTCAATCTTTCTTTTTTTTTTTTTTTGCTTTTGCTCACCTAGAATTTAAATTAAATTCAACTACAGTAACCTTGCCAAACGTAAGTTATTCTCTCCCCAAATCTGATTGAAAATATAAATGTAATTTTTAAAGATTAAAGAATTGTGGACATATTCTTTCCTTTTATTCTTTTAGCTGTTTCAGTCATTTCACTGCAGCCATGCTGGAGCACCACCTTGAAGGGTTATACTTGAAGTAATCAACCCCAGTGGCTATTCTTTGTAAGTCTAGTACTTATTCTATCGGCTCTCTTTTGCCAAACTACTAAGGTATTAGGGACATAAGCACACCAACACCTGTTGTCAAGCAATGACAGGAACAGTAGTAGTAGTAGTAGTAGTAGTAGTAGTTATACATGAGCTTCCATAGTTTTCAGAAAATATCACCCACGTATTCTTTGGCAGATTAATGTTCTTCTATACTCTAGGCACAAGGCTCGAAATTTTTGGTGTGGGGGAGGGGCCAGTCAATTAGATCGACCCCAGTACGCAAATGGTACTCAATTTATCAACCCTGAAAGGATGAAAGGCAAAGTCGACCCTGGCAGAATTTGAACTCAGAACGTAATGACAAACAAAATACTGCTAAGCATTTCGCCCGGCGTGCTAACGATTCTGCCAGCTCGCCACCTGTTGATTTCCCTATATTCTTTTCTACTCTAGGTACAAGGCCTGAAATTTTGGGGGAGGGGGCCAGTCAATTAGATCAACCCCAGTATGCAAATGGTACTCAATTTATCAACCCCGAAAGGATGAAAGGCAAATTCGACCTGGGCAGAATTTGAACTCAGAACGTGATGACAGATAAAATACCACTAAGCATTTCGCCCGGCGTGCTAACGATTCTGCCAGCTCACTGCCTTTTTGGCAGATAAATGTTATACACTAAAATGCTTCAAGTGCAGATAACAACTTTCTGGTGATAAAAAGCCATGGAAAACAAATGAAGAGAACTGTAGAAGGAAGATGCTATGAAATGGGCAAGAGACTATATTCAGGATATAATTATACGATATGGTGAGAAGTGAAATCGAAAACTGACTAAAAGAATTAAATGGAAAAGATTGGTATTTTGTGATTTTGTAAGTAAAGAGGAAGATCAATTGTTATTAGCATGAAGCAAGAACAGATAAGAACCAAGCAAAAAGGGATCAATTTTGGAAGTGAACAAAGGACTGAATAAGTACAGCTCTTTGGAAAATGTCGAATGCAGTCAACCAAAGAAACTACAAAAGAAATGACAAACTTTGATCAAAGCAATCCATGGTTGGAGGATTTTTTGTTAAAAAGTCATATCAATACGATATAATAAAGCTGCAGATGTGGCTGTGTGGTTAAGAAGCTTGATTCCCAGGCATGTGGTCTTGGGTTCAGTTCCGTTGTGTGGAACCATGGGCAAGTGTCTTCTACTGCAGCTCAAGGCAACCAAAGTCTTGTGAGTAGATTTGGTAGATGGGAACTGAAAGAAGCCTGTCATATATTTGTTTGTGTGTGTGAGTGTGTGTGTGTGTATGTGTTTGTGTGTGTGCGTGTGTGTGTGTGTGTGCGTGTGTCTGTGTGTGTGTCTTTGAGTCTGTGTTTGTCCTCCACCACTGCTTCACAATAGGTGTTGCTGTGTTCGGCAAAAGATTCTGGTAGAATAAATAGGCTTAAAAATGAACAAAATTACTGGAGTTGATTTGTTCAACTAAAATTCATTAAGGTAATGCTCTAGCATGGGCACAAGGTGATGCTCCAGCATGACCGCAGTCGAATGACTGAAACAAGTAAAAGAATGAAGGAATGAAAAGTGATAAAATTATGAAGAAACCAACAAAAAAAAATAATGAAGAAAATATTTAATTACTAACTTAACAAATGAAATCTGTTCACAATCAATAAGATTACCAAATGCATGAATTGTTGTGACCTGTTTAATGTGTCATTGTTGTTTGTTTGATTTTTTAATTTATTTTCTGGTCTTTTTGATGCGGGTTGAGGAAGCGGGTATGCTCATGGTTTTTGCAGACCCTTCAAGTTCTTCTTGAACAATAACAAGTTGGCTGCTGCAAGAAAAATACGGACATAAAAAAAATTATAGAGAGGAAGGAATATACATACATATGTCTATAAAGATAAATTAAATAGAGTGAATTGGATGTTTAACACACCCCTTTGAAGGACCTCTTTTCCTCCGTTTGTTACTGTATATATATATATATATATATATATATATATATATATATATATATATACATATATATACTGGTCATTGAAGAGCCTGATGTATTAACAATGATTGATGAGCTGAGAAGAGACAAGCTAATTAGAACTGCCTGAGTGTAGAGGATCAGGCAGATCTAAGTTGCAGGAGCCACAGTTGTAGTCTTAGGAAAAGCAGGGAGGGGGGACAGAAGTTTATTTATTTTTTGCTTTTCAATTTCATTTAATTTTCTTTCACATGTACACAGAGCCATAAAGAAAACCTAATTCTTTAAACTTTAGTCTTGCACTGAATGTTGTCAATGAAAATGATTAGCACAAATTCTCTTTTAATCCCTAACAAAGTCTTACATAACAACCTATAGTGTATCTATTACTACTACCACTACATCCCTTGCATTTTTCTGGCCTCTTTGTGTTTGGTAATTCTTCCAGGAGTCACCAAAGAAGTTTTTTCTTTCTTGAATACAAGCACCACCAAGTAGCC
>NC_142943.1:54189364-54219364 GCF_046866305.1 Octopus bimaculoides
ACAATGTACATGATAACACTTCCAATCAATTAAGATCAGAAGCCATGAGAGCCACTGGCAAATATTGATCAGGGCATTATTATTATTATTATTATTATTATTATTCATTTTGTTCCTCATGTACATGTACATGTGCATTCAATATTATTTCATTTATTTTATTCAATTTTAGAAAATCTACAGCTTCTTTGTCGATGAGTTTCAATCTTGGTGCATGACTTTTGACACACCGTCTTTGTTTCAACACGCAATTTCGCTTTAAAAGTTTTGCAAACCAAATACAAAAATGAAACAATTCCTCCTCTAAGGTCATTATCATAATTGTTAAAATAAATATCAGTAATATGCTGAGGTTGACTCAGTTTTGACTAGCAGTTCTACTCTCTTCACTCTCTTTTACTTGTTTCAGTCATTTGACTGCGGCCATGCTGGAGCACCACCTTTAGTCGAGCAAATCGACCCCAGGACTTATTCTTTGGAAGCCTAGTACTTATTCTATCAGTCTCTTTTGCCGAACAGCTAAGTTACGGGGACGTAAACACACCACCATCGGTTGTCAAGCGATGGTGTGGGGACAAACACAGACACACAAACACACATACATATATATATATATATGCATATATATACGACAGACTTCTTTCAGTTTCCGTCTACCAAATCCATTCACAAGGCTTTGGTCGGCCCGAGGCTATGGTAGAAGACACTTGCCCAAGGTGGCACGCAGTGGGACTGAACCCGGAACCATGTGTTTGGTAAGCAAGCTACTTACCACACAGCCACTCCTGTGCATTCAAATACTTTTGAAAATTTTAATTTCCACATAATAAAGTTTAAATTTTTCTCCTAAAATATACTGTATGTTACACACAATAGAGACGAATAATTTTTAAGTAAATACCATAAGAGATAAGAGAAATAAGAACAGTGCTGTAAGACACACAAGAATTATAATAACAGAATTAGAAATATGCCCCCAGAACTTAAATATTACTTTGTAAACACAGACAGTGATTGTAATAGTATTTTTTGAAATATTAACATTATTAACACTTAACAGTATTCCTGAGAAAGAATAAGCTTGCAACAAGCTAATTTCATGATCCTATTTAAATTTTCAGCTGTATATGTTTCATTTTGCTTTTATTCTACATTGTTTTCATTCCTCTGAAGTGAATAATATAGGCACCAGACATGTACCGGAAGGCAATTAGATCAATTTTTACACTGCATGCATATGCAACACCCCCACCCAACAAACACACAAACACATACAAATGCACACACACACACACAAAAACATACATATTTGTGTCCATTAAGTCAATATTAAAAAACATTATCATGATTCTCATTATTGTCTATTATGCTATCGTATTAGTTCTTTAGCTCTGTTCATCAATTCAAGAATCGTCAGACCAGTTACCTGGTTTCCATGGAATATAAGTGACCAAGGTTACAATATTCTACATGAGCAGAATCAGTCTTGGCAGATATCGGTGTCATGCAAATTGGCACATAAAAGCACCCCAATGTCACACAAATGGCACCTGTGCCAGTGGAATGTAAAAGCACTCATTACACTCTCAGGGTGGTTGACATTAGGAAGGGCATCAGGCCATAGAAAACCATGCCAAATCAGACTGAATCCTGGTACAGCCTTCCAGTGTGCCAGCCCAGTCAAACCGTCCAACCCATGCCAGCATGGACAGCGGACGTTAAAGGCTGATGATGATGATGATGTTGATGATGATGAATAGGATGCCAATCTATCGCAGAGTTATTCCTCTACAGCTGAGCAAACTGGAACAATGTGAAATGAAGTATCTTGTTCAAGAATACAATGCACGAATCAGTCTGTGAATCGATGCTATAATCTGATGATTTTGAGCATACCATTCTAACCACTAAACCATTCCCTAATCCTTCAGTCTGTTGTGATACAGAATCATAAAGCATTTTTGGCTAACTGCAGCAGTTTTAATTTTAAAGTTGGAACTGTATCACTTCACCTATACAGTTACCAAACCTCTTGTCCGGCAACCTTGGGACCGGAGATGGTCTGAATTTCTGGATTTTTCAGATTTTTGGACACAGGCTAAATATATACTGAACATATAAAATAAACAACGAAAAGTAAAGAACAAAATTGTATAACATATACAAATTAATACATTTGTAAAGAGGGGTTTGTTTGATCTGGTGTCATGTGATCCATACACCATGGAAACCAAAACAAAGTGACCATGCAAAGCCCATGAAATTCGAAGCTAGCCACTTTCAAAAATAGCCAGATTTCTGATAATTCTAGATTTCTGGATTCTGGATAAGAGGTTCAGAACCTGTATTGAGGATACCCGTGGGAATGAGCATAAAAGGCATGGGAAACCTGAACTCAGTTTGAACTTAGAATATAATGAATCAGGAGAAATACCAGTAAGCATTTTGTCCAACTCTCAAATGATTCCACCTGCTCATTCACCAGAGATTTCAGGCAGAGAATATTGTCAATTTATACTGATTTTTATTTTTTATCAACCGCAGTAAAGGTGAAAGCTAAAGCTGAATTTTGAGGGATTTAGACTCAAAATATAAAGGACTTAAATATCATAAGGTACTTAGTCTGATCTTTCATTCCATTGCATCTAAATATTTGAGAATTTCATCCTGAAGTGCAACCATATTGCATGGTTGCTATAGCAACAAGAATAAAGCTTGTGTAAATCATTATTGCCAAAATACTTGGAGATAATAGAATTATGAACCAGAAATAAGAGAACAAGCATTTGAGATTACAACTGCTGTCAGTGAGAAATACATCTAACACTAGGATGGCTAGAAATAATACTTAATAAGTTAAACAAGTTGTAAAATAGAATATGAATAGAAATTTGGACAGAATATCTTACACAACAGCTCTGTTAGAGATAGTTAAATTATTTAAAAGAGTATTAGATGGCTAATTTCAGTATGAAATAAAAACAGCGTAAAATGCCTTAGAACTCATGACTGATTGTCATAACTTGCTCCTAAAAGCAACAATCTTCACTGTAAGATGCCAGAATTGTGAAATAAAATATGACAATAGCAACAGTAAGGATAATAAACTGCAGAAATGTTAACAAAAATGAGTCAAAGTGTGAATAATAGCTAGGAGGGAAGGTTGAAATCTATCTAGAAGACATCTTGTGAGATATGAAACTATGTTGGGCTAAAATTTATGGAAATACTGAATTTAGAGGATATGTACATTGGGCCTCACCGAGGCGATGACTACTGACCGAGACCTTTGGAAATGTGCTGTGCGTGAGAAGACCCGGCAAGCCAAGTAAGATCGTTGCCAGTGCCCCTGGACTGGCTCTTGTGCGGGTGGCACATGAGATGCACCATTTTGAGCGTGGCCGTTGCCAGTACCGCCTGACTGGCTCCCGTAGGATTTTCAAGTGAGATCGTTGCCAGTGCCCCTGGACTGGCTTGTGCGGGTGGCACATAAAAGACACCATTTCGAGCGTGGCCGTTTTCGTGCGGGTGACACGTAAAAGCACCCACTACACTCTCTGAGTGGTTGGCGTTAGGAAGGGCATCCAGCTGTAGAAA
Source organism: Octopus bimaculoides (assembly GCF_046866305.1). Lineage (NCBI taxonomy): Eukaryota > Metazoa > Mollusca > Cephalopoda > Octopoda > Octopodidae > Octopus > Octopus bimaculoides. Next base: position 54,192,962 of record NC_142943.1, read on the forward strand.
CTCTGCCAAATTTAGATTGGAGCCTGGTGTTGCCATCCGGTTTCACCAGTCCTCAGTCAAATCGTCCAACCCATGCTAGCATGGAAAGCGGACGTTAAACGATGATGATGATGTAATTACTTAGAGTTGGAGAAGAGTGAAGCCAAATAAGAGTGATGTGAATGATATTAATATGATGAAGGAAAGCAGAACATAAAAAGTGTTGTTAGATCATCATCATCATCATCATCATCATCATCGTTTAACGTCCGCTTTCCATGCTAGCATGGGTTGGACGACTTGACTGAGGACTGGTGAAACCGGATGGCAACACCAGGCTCCAATCTAAATTTGGCAGAGTTTCTACAGTTGGATGCCCTTCCTAACGCCAACCACTCAGAGATGTAGACAAATATTCCAGAAGTGTTGAAATAATGTGGAAATGTACCATTAATACGAACAAATATTGACACACACTGAGTAGATGTAAGCATGGATATGTGGTTCAGATGCTTGCTTCTGAACTGTGTGGTCTCAGGTTCAGTCCCACAGCACAGTACCTTGGGCAAGTGTCATCCTCTACAGCCCCGAGCCAATGAAAAGCTTGAAAGAAGATTTGGTAGAAGGATATGTGATAGGAAGTTTGCTTCCCACTCACATGGTACTGGGTTCAGTCCCACTGCATGGCACCTTGGGCAAGTGTCTTCAACTATAGCCTCAGGCCAATCAAAGCTTTGTGAGTGGATTTGGTACATGGAAACTGAAAGAAGCCCACGGTACTTCTTCCAGTTTCCATCTACCAACTATAGTAATCATTTCTTTTATACGTAAAGAATATTAAAAAGACTATATAATAATACACAAGCATATTCACAGTACTAGATATGAGTACCTCAAGAAAAGATGATTTCCAATAACGGTGAAACTGGTTGGTCACTTTGAGTAATTCTACTTTCAATTCTCTCATCATATCACACACACACACACACACACACACTCATGGCAGCCTCAATATGTATTTATATATATATATATATATATATATATATATATATATATATATATATATATATATATATACATAAACTATAAGTAAGATTCAGTTGAATTAGGTAATTAAGTTGTACTTAATCAATTAAAGGAGTCATTAGAAATGACTGTAATGAATTGACATCTGTCCTTCAATTCTTATTTATCTATCTATCTTCTATATATATTTATATATATTTGAGCTGCAAGATTCCACACAAGCATACACATGTGCACGTGCACACACACACACACACACACATACATACACACAAACACAGACACAAATGCATACGCCCATAAGGATACACATCTTAGAAGAATAGAATGAAGTAAGTGGAGGAAGAGCACACACGAAGAGGTCACAAATGTGTGGTGAAAGCTTTACGGGCAATGGACATGAGTTAAAATATTTAAAAAAATAAGAACAGTAATAAATGAGTGAAGAACAAATATATAGTGCATATGCTTATTTGACCATCCTGCCAAAATGCATGTGCTTATTTGACCTCCTCCTCCTCCCCCTCTTCTTCTTCTTCTTCTCCTCCTCCTCCTCTTCTTCTTCTTCTTCTTCTTCTCCTCCTCCTCCTCCTCTTTTCCTTCTTCTTCTTCTTCTTCTTCTTCTTATTATTATTATTATTATTATTATTATTATCATTATTATTATCATTATCATCATCATCATCGTTGTTGTTGTTGTTATTATTATTATTAAGGGGGCAAACTGGCAGAATTCTTAGCGTGGTGGACAAAATGCTTAGTGGCATTTTGTTCATCTTCACATTCCATGTGCAAATTCTGCCAAGATCTACTCTACCTTCTATCCTTTTGGGGGTCGATAGAATAAGTACCAGTTACACACCGGGTTTCGTTGTGATAGCTTTTATCCCCTGCCCCAAACTTGCTGGCCTTGTGTCAAAACTTTTAAACCGATATTACTATCGTTTAATAAAATCAACACCACAGCAACGATCACAGCGCCAACTACAGCTTTCGCTATCATCATCGACATTTTGACATTCAACCTTAATGTCTTGGATTAAAATTGCATTTCTTTCTCTGTTCCAAGAAACAGATGAAGAGGAAGGAAGGAATGGATCCAAGATAATGAATATGATTTTATATATCTATCTCTCTCTCTCTCTCTCTCTCTCTCTCTCTCTCTCTCTATATATATATATATATATATATATATATATATATATATATATATATACATATTTACATGGAGATATATAATACATACACACATATCATGGCGACATAAGCTCACACACACACAAACATATAACTGCGTGCATTGTGTAAATACATATAGACATGCATAGAAAGAGAATGGGAGAAGTATGGTAAGCAAGCATATTAGAGATAGGAGAACGGACAAATAAAGGCAGATGGCATGGCAAGCAAAGAGAGATTTATAGAAAGGAGTTCAAATAGATATAACAGAGAGAGAGAGAGAGAGACAGAGAGAGAGAGAGAGACAGAGAGAGAGAGAGAGACAGAGAGAGAGAGAGAGACAGAGAGAGAGAGAGAGACAGAGAGAGAAAGGAGAGAGAGAGAGAGAGAGAGATTGTGTATGGAGCAATAGAAGGGAAAGGTATGTATGTAAAGAGGGACAGAAATAGAAAGAAAAGTGAATATAATGGACAGGGGTTGTGTATGGAAAGATGGAGTGCACACTTTCTCAACAAACCATTCAAATTAACTCTTTTCTGTTTTTAATTAGCTTTCGCCTTCACTTTTATTTTCACTTACTTTGCTAGCTATGCATATCTGAATTTATCAATGAGCGAGGAATCATATGACCACATCCATTTCCTACTTTTATTCGGGCTATCCATTCTTTGTATTTGTGTCAAAAGAATCCACATAACATATAAATTCATATGTATGAACAAGCAATTATATACACACATACATACATACATACATATATATATATATATATATATATATATATATATATATCACATTATACATATATACATATATACATATATATATATCACATTATATATATATATATATACATATATATATATATATACATATATATATATATATATATATATATATATACATATATATATATATATACATATATACATACATATATATACATATATACAGATAAATATATATATATATATATATATATATATATATATATATATATATATACACGTATCCATACACATATATACATATGTATGAACAAGCAAATATATATATATATTCATACACACACACACACCACACACACATACACATGAACATATACTCATGCATGTTTGTATATACATATACATACACACACACATATATATATTTATATATATACATATATATATATATATATATATATATATATATATATATATATATATATATATATATATATATATATATATATATATATATATATATATATATATATGTATGTATATATATATGTGTGTATACACACATTGCTGAGCTTAATCAACCCATTGTTTCCTGGAAAAGTTACTTTATGTGCCTTTCTTATTGTAAATGAAGATTTGTTGCTGTTTCATAGATATTTCTAAAACTCACCATGACGATGAATTAATTTCTAATTTCCTCTTCTGAACATCATTGATAATTGCAGACATCACTTTACATCTCAACATTTTCTGATTCCTTTCTTGACAAAATGGCAATATATAAGTCAAAACAAGAATCCAAAAAAAAGATAAATAAATAAAATAAAATAAAAATAAAATAAAAACAAATAAAAATTATTCATTATAATATTTTTCTTTTTCCCAAATTTTTGCCAATTCTTATTCTAATTTATTTTTATTTTCACTGATTTAATTTCACTCAGTTTCTTTTGCCTTTTTATTTTTATTACATTTTATATTGTTTTATTTTATTTTATGTTTGTCTTTCATGGAGATTAGTCAGAAGAGAATGAGTGATACAAAGAGAGAAAGAGAGAGAGAGAGGGGCGGAGGGGGAATGAATTATAGAATGTGTGGGAAGGAGAAAGAATAAGAATGGCCGAGATATTTCTCTCACATTCTCACTCAGTCTCTCTTTAACTCATTCTCTCTCTTTCTCTCCCTGTGACTCTCTTTCCATCTCTCTGTCTCTCTGTCTATGACCCCCCCCCTCTCTCTCTCTCTCTCTCTTACTGCCTCTCTATCTTTCTTTGGTTCCTCTCCATACCCATGTATTTAGCTCTGCTAACCGATGGGCACCCAATTTGGAGAATTGACTACTTGTCAATTTGTGTTGCATTTAATTCCAAAATCAATTACTCTAAGTCAATGCATGTTGTATTAATATGCAAAATTTATTTCTCAAAAATAATTCAACAAAACACAAATCCATACACACAGCTACAACTAAACTAAGAAAATTAAAAGAAAATTTCTTGAAAAATAAAGAAAATTTATTTTGCCGTTTTTCAAAAAGAATCATTCTTTTCTCAATCATTCTATTTCTTTATTATTTCTTTCTTCATTTGTTTTCCTCATTAGTTTTCATTTAATTTTTTCTTCATTTTATCCATTTCTTTGTTTAATTTTGTTGGTAATTTTTGATATCTTAGATTTTGCTGTCATTATTATTGTTCTTGCTATTGTAATTATTACTGTTGCTATTGTTATTATTATTATTATTATTATTATTATTATTATTATTATTATTATTATTATTAACATAATCATCATCAGGACTGAATGGAATGAGGTTTAATCCTATGAATTGCAAAAATGTGAATGTGGGTTTAGAACAAAAGAGTACCAGAAAGATGAAGAAGAATTAAAAAGAAAAAGGAGCGACAAAGGATAAAAAAAGAAGAAAAAAAAAACAAAAATTGAGGTGTGTGAGAGAGTGAGAAAGGAGACATATTCCACTGTTCCTAACCAACTAAATTCAGGTTAGTTGAAGTGAATTTTGCTTCATATATACATATACATACACACACACATATATATATATATACACACACACACATATATATATATATATATATATATATATATATATATCACGTGTGCACACATGACCAACAAGGCTATCAGGTGTTGTTACACAACGCTGGTCACAATGCGAGTTTGCATTGTTTTAGCCTTCAAATGATGCCAGCCTGCCAGCCAGATGAGCAGGCCAAAAATATCCACTGGTCGAAGGCGGGACTGGAACAATTTGAAATGAAGCATTTTGCTCAAGAACACAATGTTCCACCCTGTCAGGGAATCAGACCAGCAATCTAGCGGTTGTGAGCCTAACCAGTAGGCCACACACCTTCACACACACACACACACATATACATGTGTGCATATATATATGTATGTATATGTATATATATGTGTGTGTGTGCGTGTGTGTATATATGTATGTATGTACATATATGTCTATGTATATATATCTATGTATGTGTGTGTGTATATATACACATATGGATTGATGTACGTATGTATATATGTATAAAGCTGTTGCTTCTTTATCTGCTTATTTATTTATTCATTTATTATTTCCATCTTTTACTTGTTTCACTCACTGGACCGTGGCAATGCTAGAGCACTGCTCAGAAGGGTTTAGTGGAGCAAAAACAATCCCTGTACTTAAATATTGAACCTGGTACTTCTTTGACTGGCTTCCAGCATTGGCTCTCAAGTAATGAGGGGAACAAACAAAAACACAAAGACACATACACACATACACACACACGTACTTACTCATATTCATACATATATATATATATATATATATATATATATATACATGCATACACACATACACACACACAAACATAAATACCTACATACATATGTTAGATATGGCCTGGGCCAATTCTGGCCGAAAATATATCTAAGTGTGTGTGTGTGTGTATATATTATATATATATATATATATCGTTTGTAGAAAACATAAATCCAGAGAAGAAGCACTCGCTCACAACAAGTTAATCAGCATAGGACCAGGGTCTGTAGAAAAAAAACATTTGCACAAAGAGCCACACAGTGGGATTGAACTCAAAGCCATGTTGTTGCAAAGGAAGTTTCTTAACCACACATCCATGCTTGGTTCAGAAGTTGTCGTGAGAGGAATGTGGTTTTACTAAGGCCTCATATAACTGGTGCTTAAATCTAGATTTAATAAAGTTAAATCCATTGAAATATAAATATCCAGTTTCCTGGAAGATGTGTACTTATTACCAACAGCTGTGTGAAGGAGTGTCGCACCCTAACAGTGGAGGGGACCTGTGGAAGAGGTAGACCCAGGAAGACCTGGGATTAAGTGGTGAAACAGGACCTTTGAATGTTGGGCCTCACAGAGGCATGACAAGGGGCAGCGACTTTTGGAGATAAGCTGTGATTGAGAAGACTTGGCAAACCAAGTGAGATTGTAACCAGTGTTGCATCACCAGCCTATTTAAGTGCCCTTCAATCATCAGGCAATATGCTGTGTTTGAGAAGCTCTGTTGAGTCAAGTGAAATCATTGCCATGGCTGTTGCCAGTGCCGCCTGAGTGGCACCTGTGCCAGTAGCACATAGAAAGCACCATTCAAGCATGGCTGATGCTAGGGTCAGTGAAATGTAAAAGGCACCATCTGAGCCTGGGCGATGGCAGTGCCACCTGACTGGCTCCCATGCCAGTGGCATGTAACAAGCACCATTTGAGCATGGGTGATCCCAGTGTTGCCTGACTGGCCCCCGTGCTCGTGGCAAGTTAAAAAGCACCCACTACACTCCCGGAGTGGTTGGCATTAGGAAGGGCATCCAGCTGTAGAAACATTGCCAGATCAGACTGGAGCCTCAGTCAAACTGTCCAACCCATGCCAGCATGGAAAGCAGATGTTAAACAATGATGATGGTGATGATGGTGACGACGACGACGACGATGACGATGATGACAACGATGACGATGATGATGATGATGATCTAAAAAGAAATGGGTTTTTTGGACACAGTAATTTACCTTGAATGGATATGAGTTCTGAGGTCAAAGTTCATCTTATGTTTTACTTACTCATTAGATACACATACACACACTGAAACAAAGTCACACACAAATGATTCCATTAACCATCATAGTCCAGAACTATGCGTTTATATTGAATATTCCCCAGAGTACGAACTTCACCCAACTCTATCTCACGTGCACAAGACATGAACATGTGTCAAAAATAAAGGATTATGATTGTAAAAGGAATCAAACCATGGGAAAATATTTCACATTTTTATAAAATTAGTGGAAGGAATAATGAGGAAGATGAGTGTGAAAGAAAGAGAGATAGAGAGAGAGAGAGAGAGAGAGAGTGAAAGAGAGAGAGAGAGAGAGAGAGAGAGAGAGAGAGAGAGAGAGAAATGGATAAGGTGATGTGGAGAAAGATTGACAGATATTAAATGAGAATTAGTAGACAAACTAAGGAAAACTGTCAGAGAGATTAGTTTCTGAAAAAGGATATTGAGTGATAGAGAGAGGTAGCCAGATACACAGAGTGGATGTGAAGCAAGGATGCCTGTGTAGAGAGAGAGAGAGAAAGAAAGGCTGGAAAAAAAAGAGGGAGAGAGAGAGAGAGGGAGGGAGAGAAAGAAAGCGAAAGAAAAACGGTAGGAGAGACAAAAACTGAATGTCAAGTGAACTTAGCTACTAAGAAAATAATCCACGCAGGAAAGTTTCATCTGATATTTCTACTTCCAATCTAATTATAAACTTTGATATCAAAATTAACGGTTTAGTGCCTCATCCTTCCCTTGACCTTGCTAATTTTAAGGCAACAACAACAATAACTATAAATGATCTTCAAATTCAAAAAGTGAAGATGACAAGATTTTTTTTTTCTTTCTTTCTTTCTTCAGCATCATTATTATTTTTATTAATATTATCGTCATAGTAATAATGATAATAATAATAATAATAATAACAATAATGATGATGATGATGATGATGATGATGATGATGATGATGATGATAATAATATATTATTATCAGCATTATTTTTAATCCGTTGTGCACAACAAAGGAAAAAAAAATACGAGAAAAAAAGAAAATTAAATGATCTTTTCTGAACTTGTAATTTTAACCTCCATGGAAGAAAGAATTACAGGTAGATAATGATGATGGTGGTGATGGTGGAGGTGGTGGTCATGATGATGATGCTGATGATGATGATGATGATCAACATCATCATCATCATCAACATCATCATCATCATCATCATCATCATCGTCATCATCATCATTGAGTTATGATGATGAAAAATTAAGTCAGGTAATGCATTTAAGTAGTCCTCAAATGAAATAATTTCGAAAAGTGACATTAATAAACAAAGAAATAAGAATGAGATAGTGAGTGTGTGTGGGGGGGGGGGGGACATATGGATCCATGCATCCAATTACTTTATTATTCCACTGGAATAAAAATTTCCCTAAATTCATTCTGAATATTCCAAAAAGACAGAAGCATTTCCTTGCTTGAAGGCCAAACAGTAGTAACATCATAAATCGCTATTCTTTCTGCTTATATCTGTGTGATTGTCTCTCACATGTGGCACAATTTGCCAGTCTGTTTATATCAATCTAGCAAGCAGTCTCTCTCTCTCTCTCTATCTCTCTCTCTCTCTATCTCTCTCTCTCTCCCTCTCTCTCCCTCTCTCTCATATAAATATATATTATTTAGAAGAAGAAAAGGAATTTAAAAATTGAGGCAGATATTAACAAAGCATTCAGTTTTAAATGGATTTGGTTAACTCTATCCAACAATTAGATACCTGTAAATATCAGTAGAATACACATCCAAGGTAATTCCTCGTGGATGACAAATAGATCCAAATATCATTTTGAAGAATTTTAAGAAATTCAGTGAATCCGACAGCAAAAATCTGTATAGAAAAAAATCACATCTTTATTATAGAATTCATCTTATAAAGCCAGCAATTGTTTCCTTTGTATTAATATACATACATATATATATATATATATTGCTCACCTTAATATGAATAAGAAGAATCCTGTTGTGTCTGGGTAGAGTCATTTTCTTTTTGTACCTTATAATTTCAGGAGAATATATTTTAGATTAAAAAAGAATTTGTTTATCTTAATTTTGAAAAATAAAAGAAGTATAAAAAAACCCACATTATTTATGAGATGAGGCCATTAGTTCTTCACGTATATTATGGTTGCATAACAAAATACCATGTCCCTACAATATGTACTTGGCTCTCTCACTATTATATCAACATGTATTGTGAAATCCATGCTGCACTGATGAAGTCACAATTACACCGAAACTTCTCCCGAGTTTTGCCCCTTGTTTGCAATACATATTCATCCAAAGTAGACATTCCTATGTAGCTTTGTTCAAAGGTTTTAGCCATGCAGGTGGGTAAAGTAAACAAAACTGCATAGGAATGTCTACCCTGAATGACTAGGGGCTGCAAATGAATCATGAAAGGAGACTAGGGCACTTATTGAGAAGAAGCACATGATGGACTGGAATCTAATGAGAAAAATACTACAATAAATATATTTTGAAGATGTATATTTCTCAGTATTTCTCTATCATGTATGTTTGTGTATATATATATATATATATATATATATATATATATATATATATATATATATATATATATATATATATATACATATATATATATACACACACACACATATATATGTGTGTATATATATATATATATATATACATATATGTATAGATGCATATATCCATACATACATACATTTCATACACACACAGATATATATGTGTGTACATATATATATGTATGTGCATATATGTATATGTATGCATATATATATATATATATATATATATATATATATACATGTATGTGCATATATATATATATATATATATATATATATATATATATATATATATATATATATGTATGTATGTATATATATACACATATATATATATACATACATATATTTTTATAGATATATTGATATGAATATATAATATATGCATGTGTAGCACAATTAATTTTAAAATTTCTCATCAAATTGTATTAGAAATGCTATAACTAATAGAACTCTATTTGTAATTGATTGTGTCTTCAAATTTGTTCCATAGTTTATCAGTCATCTGTCTTAAGAGTAAATGTGTCTATAATAAGTTATGTCCTTGATTACATTCCATACTTTGTTAGTCAGTTGTCTTATGAATAATATAAATATCGCGTGTGTGTGTGTGTGTATAATAGATCATAGCTTTGATTTCATTTCGAAGTCAGGCATTACATAAGTACAACATAGTAGAATATTATAGACAATATTAGTTAATGTCTACTGTTGTATTACTTCACTATCACATAATTATTCTTATTTAGCTTTTTGATGCTCTTTGTATTAATATGCTACCAATAACTTCACTTTATATACATATGCATATATATATATATATATATATATATATATATATATATGTATACTTGTATGTATGAGTGAATTATGAGAGAATTAGGAGGGAGCTTAGAAGTGGGGAACTTGTGGAAAGTGAGGGAGTGTTGCTTTTTATGTGTGTGGTTTGTGAGTGGAGGTGTTTGAGTCGTGCAGGCCTGGTGAGCCATCAAAATTCTCATAGAAATCGGCCCATGACAAACAATGATGTGGCTATTAAAATTCATAGCAGAATGTGTGTAAAATGTGGAAGGGTGTGCCTCTCAGTTGGAGGTCTAAAAAGACATGTTAAGAGAAACATGTGGCACCTGTTTCTCTGATGTTGGTGTGTTTACATCCCCTGCAACTTAGCAGTTCAGCAAAAGGAGCTGATAAAATAAATATCAGGCTTACAAACCATAAGTCCTGGGTTCAATTTGCTTGACTAAAGGTGGTGCTCCAGCATGGCTGCAGTCAAATGACTGAAACAAGTAAAAGAATTAAAGAATAAAGGAATATAAATGTATATAATTAGTCGCCATGCTTGATCACTAGATTCACAAGTTTTTTATTCTCTCTCTGTTTATTTTCTCTTTTTCCTTTCTGCTGAAGAGCATAGGCTCGAAATGTAAAAGACTTTCTCACTTTCCCAAGCATCAAACTAATATACCTGCTTGTTATTCATATACCTGTCATCGTATTTTGTTTTACTGAAAATTTCAACTATATATATATATGTATGTGTGTGTTTATTGAGAGAATTGAAACTAGAATTCCTCAGAGTGATTGATCAATTCCATTGTTATTGGAAATCGACTTTTCTAGAAGTACTTATACCTAGTACTGTAAATGTGCATTATTATATAGTCTTTTTTACATTCTTTCCATATAAAAGAAATGATTATTATATTTCTCTTCACATTCGTTATTTCTTCCCTTTTCACTTATTCATCAATCCACAATAAAACTATTTATTTTAAGGGAAAATATTAGCAAGATCACAAAAACCATTGAAGCATAAATTTAGGAATTGAAGTCAAAATCTAGGTCCAGTTTATCCTCCTCCTGATACATTAAACCAAGAGCGAACTCCATATCAGCTTACCCACCAGATTAACTACAAGACTAAATCTAAGAACAGATGTCATCACCGCTTAGTTTCAATCACCTCTGCTCCAATAGAACCATCCAAGAATAGTTTATTTTCCAGTCGCTGAACATCCAAATTAGAAATTCTCTTAATCACTGTAGAAGGTGTATATTTGTTTTGTTGTTGGTTTTTGTTTTTTTCTTGTTTCAGTCATTGGACTGCGGCCATGCTGTGGCACTACCTTGTTAAGTTTAGATGGACAATTTCACCCAGTACTTGTTTCATTTGATTGTTTTTTTTTAAAGTCTGATATTGACTTTATCAGTCTCATTTGTTGAGCTGCTAAGTTACTGCTAAGTAACAAACCAATTCCAATTGTCAAGCAGTGATGGGAGACAAACACTAACACAAAGACACACCCACATACATGTGTGGGGGGGTGCATGTGTGTGTGTATGACTGTGTAGTAAGAAGCTTGCTTACCAACTACATGGTCCTGGGTTCAGTCCCACTGCATGGCACCTTTGGCAAGTATCTTCTATTATAGCCTCGGGCTGACCAAAGCCTTGTGAGTGGATTTCATAGACGGAAACTGAAAGAAGCCCATCATATATATAAATATATACATACACACACACACACACACACACACACACACACACACACACACACACACACACACACATATATATATATATATATATATATATATATATATATATATATATATATATATATATATATATACACACACACATACTACATACATGCATACATACCCACATACACATACATATACACATATACATATGTAAATATTAAGGTCCAAGAAGGGTAAAAAAATGGTGTATTTCCAGTGCAGCACTCAGCCCAAGCTCATGAATATCTACACTTTTGTATTAGAGTCTTAAGGAAGATCAAATTTCTCCTTGTGTCACATCGGTAAATCCAATGTGTGGGTCTAATGAAAAAGTAAAATATAATCAAAATAGGAAAAAAACAAACAAGGAGTTTAATATATCTTTAATGGTCAGTTACTTTTGCTTTGGTACCATTATGTTTTTAACCCTTATGAATAGTTTTGTGACATTTGTAGTTTTAAATATTAAATCAGGCCTTCATCACAAAAGCATCAAGAAGTACACCCTTACATTGTGCAGCTTTTACGTGCAATGACATTAAAAACGAAATGGCACGAAACTATTGTAACTAGTCATTAAAGATATACTAAACTCAGAGGTAGTCGATAGCTTCCGCTATCTGGGCGACCAAGTTAGTAGTGGGGGTGGGTGCGCTGAAAGTGTAGCTGCTAGAATAAGAATAGCCTGGGCAAAGTTTAGAGAGCTCTTACCCCTGCTGGCGACAAAGGGACTCTCACTCAGAGTAAAAGGCAGACTGTATGACGCATGCGTACGAACAACCATGCTACATGGCAGTGAAACATGGGCTGTAACTGCTGAGGACATACGTAAGCTCGCAAGGAATGAAGCCAGCATGCTCCGTTGGATGTGTAATGTCAATGTGAATACCCGTCAGAGTGTAAGTATCTTGAGAGAAAAGCTGAACATTAGAAGCATCAGTTGTGGCGTGCAAGAGAGACGATTACGCTGGTATGGACATGTGGTGAGAATGGAGGAGGATAGCTGCGTGAAAAAGTGCCACACCCTAACAGTTGAGGGAACCCGTGGAAGAGGTAGGCCCAGGAAGACCTGGGCTGAGGTGGTGAGGCAAGACCTTCGTACATTGGGCCTCACCGAGGCGATGACTACGGACCGAGACCTTTGGAAATGGGCTGTGCGTGAGAAGACCCGGCAAGCCAAGTAAGATCGTTGCCAGTGCCCCTGGACTGGTTCTTGTGTGGGTGGCACATGAGATGCACCATTTTGAGCGTGGCCGTTGCCAGTACCGCCTGACTGGCTCCTGTAGGATTTTCGAGCGAGATCGTTGCCAGTGCCCCTGGACTGGCTTGTGCGGGTGGCACATAAAAGACACCATTTCGAGCGTGGCCGTTTTCGTGCGGGTGACACGTAAAAGCACCCACTACACTCTCTGAGTGGTTGGTGTTAGGAAGGGCATCCAGCTGTAGAAACTCTGCCAAATCAGACTGGAGCCTGGTGTTGCCATCCGGTTTCACCAGTCCTCAGTCAAATCGTCCAACCCATGCTAGCATGGAAAGCGGACGTTAAACGATGATGATGATGATGATGATGATATATATATATATATATATATATATATATATATAAGTATGTATGTATGCATGTATGTATGTATGTATGTATGTATGTATAAAATTTAACAGAATGAGATAAAAATGCAAGGCTGTGAAAGATTTCAGAACATTTATAAAAAGAAGGTCTTACAGCTGTTTCCAGGATATTTTATATATCCCTTCATCAGAGACGATGCAAGAAAATGGTTAAGCAATAGTTATTCTAGAGAAGATATGAAATAGAGAGTGAAGTGGAGGAATGAAGACAGACGTGAGATATGCAGGGATATTATACTTGCAGTTCCATTATTTAAGCAGAATGGTATACATATAAGTTCCAATAGTTTTTAAAATTGGTCATTCCAAGCATAGAGTTTGTAAACCGTGTTATTGGTTTGAGGGTTTTTTTTTTTGAAGTAACTTAAAAGTTGGGAATGTGTTTGGCACATATATGTATATATGTATGTATGTATGTATATATGTATGTATGTGTGTGTGTGTATATATATATAGTTCTAAAATCTCTATAAGATCTCTGTAAGTAGTAACAATACTGGAAGTAATGGCTGTTCCATTACTACCATTTTTCTGATCCCACGAGGAAGGACATCTCCTCCAGCTGAGTAATGACACAACTTGTGTCTGGTATATTGCACATACACTCTCTCTCACACACACACACACACATGTATATATATATATATATATATATATATATATATATATATATATATATATTTAGATTGGAGCCTGGTGTTGCTATCCGGTTTCACCAGTCCTCAGTCAAATCGTCCAACCCATGCTAGCATGGAAAGCGGACGTTAAACGATGATATATATGCAAATGTCGAATGAGAATGAGTGCTCAACACTGCATTGGTGGATAAAATTTCTTTATTTGTGTATTAATGCAGACATTGGTTTCATGTTAAGAAATATATTTTAATATCTCAACAGTGTTTTGAGCTGATTACGTGGAGGAATAGTTTTCATCTCTGTTTTGAATAAAGCACCATTCTTCTGTGTGATCGACTAGAAAACTTCTTAAAATGTTAAGATATTTTTCTTAACATGAAACCAATGGTAGCCCTGATACACAAATATATATACATATATATATGTATGTATGTATGTATGTATGTATGTATGTATGCATGCATATATGTATTCATGTATTCATGTATGTATGTATAACTGCATGTATGTATGATGGGCTTCTACACATTCTCTCTCAACAAAATTCATTCACTTTGGTCAGCCTGGAGCTGTAGTAGAAAGACACGTATGAAAGGTGCAACACAGAAGTTTGAACACAAAGCCACGTAGTTTGGTAATCAAACTTCTTAAACCATACAGTTGAGCCTACACTATTTGAATTCTATGTTGATATATAATCCTGGCAGATCTCAATGCAATTAACACATTGAGAGTTATAAACATTGTATATTCTACCTAACATATTCAAGCATGGATAAACAGATTCAATATAAAAACAAGGATTATAAGAATAATAACTAAAAGAAATACCGAATCAGAAAATGACATAACCATCAGTTGTATATGATATATGTAATTGCTCAGACAAAGTTATTCTAGGTTACTAGATTCACCAGTTTGCCATATTAACACTGGGTACACTAAACCATTTCTCAATTTGAACTGTTAATCTATCTGATTAACAAATCATTTCTTAATGGACTCACTATGTCCAAGCTTAATAGAATGACTGTGTAAACTTAACAACATCCTTAGGATCGAGTTATGTTAGCGAGTTGAGTAGCAGACACTTTATAAATGAAATCTGTCATTGTTTGAGAAATTTAACACAAAAGTAAGCTATATTACATTGATCATTTGATTGGAAATGAAATTAAACTTGATATGTCAGGCATCAACTGCATGAATAAATAAATAAATTATTCAATGTTGCTTTCTCTGCTTATGATAAATGCTAAAAGCAAAACGATGTCTTTGAGGAGAACAAACAGAGAAAACACTACTTGTACTTGTTTCAAAAGACAAAAGAAAACATGGTTTATTAATGTCTATATACAAATATGAGTTTGTGTACTGTTACTTTGTTAACATTAAACTGGTTGTTTTGATAATTAAGGAAGGAATTCATGGCCAAGTACATAACAGTAGAGTTGATAGCTTTCATCTCTTGACAATTATTTGGCAATCCTTCATCATTATCTGTTGATCTATTAATTAAATTTCAAATCAAAACAACATCGAAAATCAAAAGTTAATCTTAAAACGTTATTTTTAATTACTCTCATATTATTTATTTTATTATTGTTTGATGATAGGTGCACTGGTACATCAATTTATTTTATTATGAATTTATGAAAGGTGTCTGGTACATCCTCATTATCTTCATTGTTGCTTTAATGTACATATTTCCATGCTATTGCTATTAATGGTCGGACAAGTCTGGAACACAGCATGTTTTAATTCTTGGTAGATAATATTATATATAGTTTTAAATCGAGTTTGCTACTAGATTCTTTACTTGACTGCTACATTACATTCAATCAAATTGTTTAAACAGCTAAATATAGCAGCAAAAACCATGACCTACAACCGTGAAAATAAAATTGAAGAACTCGGTAATTTAATACTTGATAGAAAAATTACAGGAGGGTCATGTATGGAACAATTTTTTAAAGTATACAGTCAAAGGCTAAACAACAAGACACAAGGCTAAATGACAAGAACAACACTACTACCAAAATAAGATAGCTTTACTTCTCAAGCCATTTACAGAGTCTTGTTGTGACTGATCAGTCTGCTAAAAATAGCTACCAAATAATCTCTCTCAGATCATGGTTATCTAAAAAACAAACATATTGAATAATGAAAAAAAAAAAAAAAAAAAACAGGATGGTCATTGCTGAAATGTCTTTAAAAATAAGATTAACTTCATCAAGGCTGAATTACTGGATTAGATCTAAACAACAACAGGAACAACAACTTTTGCCCCTAGTATGTTTTTTGGTAAACTTAGTGCTCAGTTTTGTTAAGCTATTTTCATTCTTAATAGGGATTTCTTCATTTATTTCTTCAATACTCTTGGTAAATGTATGAATGCCACAACTTCCTATATTTGCAACTCTGTAAAAAATCTTTTTTAATCAAGGAATAACTTCTGCCTTACAGTAAGCCCTGAAACTAAGTGAATATTGTTCACAATAAAGTCATAATTCTTGACTAGAACTGTTTCACTTTCCTTTCATGACTACCAGAAACGAAACGAAAAGAGCAAGACCATCACTAATTCATAATCTTCTTCATTTATAAATTTCATATCTGGTAAAGAAATCGTTGTTTCTGTTTTGAATATTTTCCAACAGCAAAATGGCAAGCTGGCAAAATCACAAGAACATCATGCAAAACGCTTAATGACAGTTCTTTAAATTTTGGGTTCAAATCCAATCAAAGTTAACCGCACCTTTTGTCCTTCCAGGGTTAATAAAGAAAAGTACCAATCAACAACTGGGATTGATATAATCACTTCCACTCCTCAAAATTACTTGCTCTATGCCAAAATTAGAAAGAATTTTTTCCAACGCCTGTTTCAGGAGTTTTAGGCAAAAGAAGGGATAAAAATCACTCCAGGACTTATCGGTAAATAAAGAAAAAAATCTGAGCAATTCTGGAACCAAAAATTAAATATAAATTTAAAAATGAATCGTCAGATGAATGATGTTAGAAAAGACAGAAATGGTTTAATGCTAAAAGTATTTTAACATGACAGATTTCAGACATGTCAGCTAAAACATAAGATTTTGTCAAACTTGGATATTCTTACAAAAACAAATTTGTGACCATCAAGGCAACAATTTTGCCAACACTAAAATCTACATAACAGGTGTCGATGTCCATTCCAAAAATATTTGTCCGTTATTCAACTAGGATGATAGCTAACCAATTAATGTAAAGTGTGATTGTATGCATAAGTTGAGCTTGTAATTATATTTACATGTGTGTCTGTGTGAGTGCATATATGTAGTTATGTATGAATAAGTTTGACTGCATGTTTGTATGCACACACATACACACTTACACATATACATGTATATATGTGCTGCAATAAGCTTGTGATAAGAAATAAAAGTAGTTAAAAAGTTTGCAAATTTAACTAATGTAATATGGTAGAAAGGAAAAAAAAATGACTGACAGATTAAGAAGATAATAGAGCCACAATTAAATGGTATAGTTAAAAGAGATCTAAAATTAACTTGTTTCTCTTGAAATATGTCTGTACTTAATTAAGCAATGAATACATGTTCCATTATGAACATTCATTCAACTTTCACTCAGACCGATTTTATATTTTCAATGGTTTAGCATTTCTCTTCTTGCTTTCATTTTATAATTTTGCTTGTAATAGCTATCTTTGCTTTTGTCTTTCATCCAGATATGTTCTCAAGAATTAAAAAAAAAATTTCCTGTTATCTCACACTTTACTCTTTGCAGCTTTTAATTATTTTCTTTCTGGTTCTTTTACTTTATGAATGTACGTATAAACATTTTTCTGTCTCTCACTCTTGCATTTTTTTTAACAAACACAAATGTCTCACAGCAAGAGTGATTTCCCCTGCCACATCTGATTAAAAAATTCTGGTTTTTAACTAATGACTATTTCTTACCAACACATGAATCTCTGTGGTTTTAGGGGAGCTGAAATCTATCAGAGAAGCTCCAAACATCAATAAAAATTAATCTGCCTCATTTCACATGATTTCAAATTTTATAGTAACTTGCGATACTAATTTCTCTTGTGTACCAAAACACGATTAGAGCACTAGATAGGACCTCTTAAGTTCATATATGTTGAAGGTTGGACTGAAATCTCATGATAAGACTAAAACTAACTAAAAGAAGATAAAAAGGAGGAAAGCAGGCGATGGAACAATGCAAGAAATAAGATGGTCAGAACTAAGGAAACAGGAGGGAAAGACTGAAAGACAATGAAAGTAGTTGGGATGGGCATGGCTGGGAAAAGAATAAAAGTATTGGGTATTTTAACCCTTCAGCATTTAAACCAACCATAACCTACCAAAATATCTTACCTGTTTTGTGTTCAAAGAGGCCAGTTCTGGCCTCTCACATCAACCATATGATATCATTCTCCAAAAGTAATAATCACATCACTGATATCTTAATGCAACAGGATAATGCATGATTAATTCAAAACTGGGCGAATAAATAAGCATTAGTTTTGACAGAATAATGTGAACGTTAAAGGGTTAAAAAAACAATTAAATTGAAGGTAATGAAAGAGTCTCGAGAATTTGAAAAAGAACGAGATAAGAGAAATGAGCTGAGAATGTATATACAGAAGAGAAGGAAAAGATTCAAAAGTTTTATAAGATATAAACATCTGAAATGTTGAACAGTTTATTGAATGTTTGCTAATTGGTCGTTTAGATAATTAAATATTTATTTTCGTTTGGCTTCTTTGATTGGTTGATTAAATGGAAACCTGGTTTATTAGCTGATTAGTTAAGGAGTTACCTGGTTATTCCTATGACTTTGCTGATTGGTTTACATTATTAGTAGTGGACTGGCTGGTTAGCGGGTTGGATACTTCAATTCTTAGGTCACTATGACATAGCGGAGATCTTGTAAACAAATAAACAAGCAAAAATAATACCACCACCACCACCACCACCGCCAACAACAACAACAACAACAAAAACATCGGCAGCCACAATAAACTAATCTTAGATTGAGTTGATCAATCCAAAAAGGGAAGGTTCGTGTTATGAAGGAGATTCATTTGCTCTGGATTTTTGTTTGAAGATATTGCTAATAATAACAAGAAAAACATTAATAATATTATATATACGTACCTATGTAGATATATGTCTATATATATGTCTATATATACATATATATATACGCATATATATATATATATATATATATATATATATATATATATATATATATATATATATATATATATACATACATACATATATCTACATATATAAATATATATATATATAAATATTCATCCAATGTCTCACACCTAAATTATTAAAAGGCTAAAAACTATATATATGTATGAATATAAATTGTGTGTGTATTTGTCCATTTAGGTATATGCATATCTGTGTATGGATGTATATATGAATGCACACACATGTGTATATATATATTACATACATACATATGTATATTTATGCACATATATATATAATATATATATATATATATATATATTATACACACACACACACTCACACCCAAATTTAGTTATTTATTAACCTTTTAATGCATCTAGACACCCACACATGCGCTCTCACACACCCCACGCTTACATATATCTTTTCTCATAGAATATTAAAATTCAAATGTTCAACAGGAAAGCTATCAGGATATTATATATATATTAATTGAATGATGTATGTTCAATGGACTCTAACTAAATATAATGGGCCAAGTGGATTTGCTTTTGATCTCAAGGTAAACACAAAGATTGATAAGGTAACATTATATACATACACACATACACATACACACACACATGCACACACACACACATACACATATACCTTCACTTCAGTTAGATATAGGCTTATATTACATATAAATGAATGTACATACATGCATTCAAACTAAACTGTTTATATTAAATATCGCGATGATAAAAAGTCTTCCATATACACACACACATATATATATACATATAAATTTATAAATATAAACTTATATGTATATTATATAGGTGTGTGTATGTGCAGGTCTGTGTATATAAGTGCATAAATGTGTCTCTATATATATGTATATATACATATACACATGTACATATACATGTACATATATATATATATATACTTCACTTTATATATATATATATATATATACATCCCTGTATACTTATATGCATATATATTATATGTATATATGTATATAAAATATATGAATTATTTTTTTTATATATATGTATACAGTATATTTTATATTATATAAACTGGATATACGTACTATATATATATGTATTTATTATATGCATGTATATATAGGTGGCCTGTAAGTATGTAATAATAAGTTTTGGAAAATTAAAATGGCAGGATAAGAATCTCCAAAACCAATATCTTTATTGATGAATGTTGCTTCAATCTCTATAATCATTGATGTTGTTCATGTTGTTATAGTTATTGCTTTGTTTTTTTGCTTTCTTTTGCTCTATGTTTATCATTTTATAAATATACGCGAATATATATATGTATATGTGTGTATATATATATATATATATATATATATATATATATATATATATATATATATATATATATATATATATATGTATGTATAGATATATATAAATATATAAATATATAGATATATATAAATATATATATATAGATATATGCATATATATACGCATGTATATATATATATATATATATATATATATATATATATATATATGCACTTATAATATTTTGTTTCTTGGTTTGTCTTGTTTGTTTGTTTGTTTGTTTTGTTATGCTTTTTCCTTTCCGTTTTCCTTTTATTTTTTTTATTTCTCCCTCCCTCTTCCTCCTGCTCGTCCTCCTACTGCTACTATTTACCATTTTTGGTTTTGGAAGGAAGAGGCTGTACAGTGCCAGGAGAATCTGAGGTGTTATGCTGAAGATTTGTTGTGAAGCGTCCATTGAAAAATCATATTTATCTTGTGAAGATTATTGGGCAAACATTGCCTTGTAATAATAAAGATGTTAAGAGCTAGAACTTAAATATTCACTCAATTAGTCTCTAGGTTGAATAGGTAAAGTGAATTAACCTCCATCTTCCTCTTTGATAAATGGTAAGAAAAAATATAAGCATAAATATATAAATACATATACATATACATATACATACATACATACATACATATATACATATATATATATATACACATATATATATATATATATATATATATATATATATATATATATATATATATATATATATATATATATATGTATGTATGTATGTATGTATGTATGTAAATACATTAAAAAATAAGATTGTGAAGAAGGAAGAGCAACAAAAAAAAAATGGAAAATAGCTAAACAAAAAATTAAGTATAAATTAAATCAGTCAACTCTGCTATACTTACCAAAAATATATTAATTATTATATTGGTTTTATTTCTCTTTGAGAATGCCAATTGCACAGGTGCTAGTGTATTTGACGACAACTCGAGTGGTCAGTGGTTCATATCTCTGTCACCTCCTTGCGTTTATGGTCGAAGATCTTAAGCTATCTTTGGCTAGCTGTATGCCGCCATCATGAAAATAAGGTGCTGTAGTTCCATTCTGTGAGCAGTCTCAGACCCCCTAAAATTTCTGATAGATATGTTGGCTCATTTAAGAAGTTACCAACTTTTCCATGACACACAAAAACGAAATTATTATTTTCACATCTTTTATCCTTAATCTTTTACTTGTTTCAATCATTAGATTGTAGCCAATATTGCTGCACCACCTTGAAGAATTTTAGTTGAATGAATCAACATATATATATGTATGTATTCGTTAGTAATAATGACAGAAGCAATATTGGTCCAGAACAGCACTCTGTACAGGTATGATGTTGAAAGCCACAAAACTGCAGTATTTATCTTGAGAAAGCATCTTGTATAAACATAAATAGCTAAAAAGTACAGAAGTTTATCATTAGCAGATAAAAAGCATCCAGCTGTGGGGTTGAAACTGCTGAGATCTGGATTTCTGCACATCGTCAGTAGCATGTATCCACTGTCAACCACATTGTTAGGCATATTTATATAGAAAAGCTGATTGATAAATCACTGGTGTTGCAAAATTTTGTGGCTTTTCTAAGTATGCACACATTAAGTAAAATATACAGATTGCTATGCTGCACTTATCCAACCTGCCAGCCATTTGTGACACCACTGATTTGTATGCATATGTGTATATGAGTATGAGTGAGAGTGTCACTTTGATGGCATGCACTACTCTCTCACTCAATAATAATAATAATAATAATAATAATAATCATTATTATTATTATTATTATTATTATTATTATTATTATTATTATTATTATTATTATTATTATTATTATTATTAAGTGAGAGAGCAGTCCTTGCCATAAGGTTTGTTTAAGGATGTTGAGCAAAACACCCATGTTTCCGAAGGTGAATTATTCAAACCCCAAAGAAGTCCTCTCAACAAATGGCTATGATGCTCCCCACTACTTCTGCTCATGATCAGAGATGCACATATCGTCAGCCCCACAAGGGACATGCTCAACTGGTTAAGGTCAAACAACTGACAAGCAAATCTGTGGTATTAAGCAGAATATTTGCTGTAGCCCATCTTTTATACCAAAGACAAAACAATGTACATGATAACATTTCCAATCAATTAAGATCAGAAGCCATGAGAGCCACTGCATGGTACTGCATCCAGGCAGTTATTATTATTATTATTATTATTATTATTATTATTATTATTATTAGCATGCCAGGCAAAATGCTTAGTGGCATATCATGTCTCTACGTTCAGAGTTCAAATCATGCTGACGTTGACTTTGTTTTTCATCCTTTCAGGGCCAATAAACTAAGACCCAGCTGGGTAACTGGAGTTGAAGTAATTGCCCTAGCCTCCCCCCACCTTTGATACTGCTTGCCTCGTGCCAAAATTTGATACCACCACCACCACCACCACCACCACCACTACTACTACTACTACTACTACTGCTACTACTACTACTACTACAACTACTACTACTACTACCACCACCACCACCACCACTACCACCACTACCACCACCACCACCACCACCACCACCACCACTACTACTACTACTACTACTACTACTACTATTACTACTACTACTACTACTACTACTACCACTACTACTACTACTACTACTATTTCTTTTTATTACTATTATAAAGAGAAAATAAATGAAGCAGATTTGAAAATAGGGTGGTCTGCAAGAAGAGAGAATAAGCAAAAGAAAGAAAATAAATGCTGATGAGCAATGTGCTATCTTCCTATCTCTTCCCATCATGCCTTTCGGTTTTTGATCTCTCTTTCGTTTCAAACGCAGGATGATTTCATCAGAAGAAAGCTGATTATTTTTCCTTTCTCCAATCAAAAATCATTGCCACCTACCAAGGATACAGTACCCCTTGTGGTGGCAGAGGTGGTGGTGGTGGTGCTGCTGTTTGGTAGTAGAGCCAATAATGATGTTCTTGATTGCTGATATTCATGCGAGATAAGGGTAGATATCAGAGTAATGGATAAAATTAAATTATATGAAGACTAGCAGACCAGAAGAGTAAACTAATATCCCAACATAGAGTGAATGGAGTTAAATGTATTTATATATAAATATTTATTTTGGGAATGGAATGGAAATTTTCTTTTAACTTTTGAATCAAAATTGAAATATTGAATTGAAATTTAATTGAGAACTTTCGAATTGAAATTTAAATAAAGAATTAGTTTTAAGTTTTTTCTTTTTAATGAATTCCAATATGGATTTTAATTTTAATTTTAATCTTAAAAGCAATTTTTTCAGTAGTTATATATAATATATCTGAATTGTGTTCATCTTATCTATCTGAAACTTCAACCCCCCCCCCCCCATCTGAGCTACACACACACACAGAAAAGAAACCATCAAAAGAGATTATATGTGGCTTTTCAACCTGCTAGAAGTAGCAACCAGTTCTTCTTCCCACTACATTCTTTTGTCTTAAAAAATTTAAACACATTAGATGATATAGTCCTAGACGAAGAAAAGGAAAAGAATGACTGGAGAATCAACAACAACAACAACAGGCCTGTGTAGTCTCAGATTATGATGAAATTACAAAGTGCTTCTAGTTCCTGAATGGTTCTTAACTGGTTTTTGTTGCATGGACTTGTTATCGCTTAATATTTTTGTTGAAACTTTGCTGTCTTCACAAGTTATTTTGGATAAGAAATATGTTAAAGTGCACAAGTTATCATGTCATATGGTGAGAGAGCTCCATGTTAAACTAGATGCAAAATCGAATGAAAAACAAAAGGCAATTTATTCACAGATATAAGTACATACATAACTGGTTTCTTTCAGTTAATTGTTACTGTTATTGGTATTGTTGTTTAGCTCCAGATCAGCATTGGTCAAATAGACTTATCATGAAAGGATAGTGTTGTATCATTTTTTTAGCCCTACATAGTTTAACTAAAACTAATATAATGCAATATATTCTTTTATCAAATAGCAGGGTTTGATATAAATGAGGTCTTGCTGTTGTTTCTAGCAAGTTGAACAGCAGCTTATAAAGCTCCCTTGTGGAAATGTAGACAAATTGTAGAGACGTGCTGTGTGAGCAAGATAATAAAGATGTTGGGTGAGAAGCAAAGCGCCACTTTTGGTCAACAGAATCCATGTTCAGAAAGACAAAACTTGAGAACTGGATCTAAATTAGTCCGGTTCTGATGATGAATGAAGGAACTTCCAATCCAACTGACTGAGGTGTATGGATAGGACAAATAAATGGCATAACTTAAAGAGAACAAGAGAACTGCTAAAAAATGTAAAAGTAAAAGCTAAAATATAACGTGAGACAATGCAATTTTCAATATTGCTGTAACTGCCCAAATGGCAAAACTTTTTGGGGTTTTTTTTTTCACTAAGCATTCCCTTTTTTTTTTCACTAAGCATTACCCCCTCACTCTACAAATATAGCAAAATTTTCTACAAGAAATACATTTAAACTATCTTTGACATTTTCGCAACTTCGTATATTTTACCCCAGTGTCACTTTGATGGCATGCACTGCTCTCTCACTCAATAATGATAATAATATCACTCACTAGATGACAATGGCACTCTTCTTTTAATTTTGACTCTATATCTTCTGGAGGTGTTACCTCAATCCTTTATATAATAATAATAATAATAATAATAATAATAATAATAATGCTTTCTAATTGATGTATCAAAACCAGCAGATGATAACGTTTCTCTAAAAGAAATGGAGAAACTTTCAAAATACAAAGACCTGGAAATAGAGGTAACTCGAATGTAGAATCTAAAAACAGAAACAATTCCTATCATAGTAGGCGCCTTAGGTATGATAAAAGAATATTCAGACAAATACATAACAAAAACACCAGGACTTACAAATATATATAACATACAGAAAATTGCACTACTGGGCACTGCACACATCCTACGCAAAGCACTTTCAATACAGTAACCATAAGTGCATCACAGCAAACCACAGCACATACCCAAGGCACACAGAGCTGCGCTCGGTAGTGCAGTGAAAGCACGTTATAAAAATAAAACTACTGAATAATAATAATAATAAAAATAATAATAATAATAATAATAATTAGAGAAAAAGATAGTCATATTATTTTGGCCTCTATTCTTGGACCTGTCCAGTATGAGATATTTTACCAGGGGCTTGAACACTGCTGGCAAACAATCCGCTTTACCCCAACAAGGAATGAACTTGTTCCATTGCTCTTTCAAAAATCCACATACCATTAACTGCATTTATTGGGTCGTCTTAACAAAAAACTGGAACATCCTCACACGCGCATATTACAAGCCACAGCAGCCTTTTAGTTTCAGGAGAAATAACTGGAATTACAAAGTACATCTACTCAGCAACCATATCAAATTCTGCTTTTAAACCTCCAGGTTTATATTTCAGGAGGA
>NC_142943.1:54226864-54229364 GCF_046866305.1 Octopus bimaculoides
GATCGTGAGGTTGTGAGTTCAAATCCTGGACCAGGCTGTATGTTGTGTTCTTCAGCAAGACACTTTATTCCACGTTGCTCCAGTTACCTCAGCTGTAGAAATGAGTTGCGACGTCACTGGTGCCAAGTGGTATCGGCCCCTTTGCCTTTCCCTTGGATAACACTGGTGGCGTGGAAAGGGGAGACCGGCATCCATGGGCGACTGCTGACCTTCCACAAACAACCATGCCCAGAACTTCTGTCTCAGAGGGGAACTTTCTAGGTGCAATCCCATGGTCATTGAAGACCAAAGGGGATCTCAGCATCAGTTACGACGACGAGGGTTCCGGTTGACCTGATCACTGGAACAGCCTGCTCATGAAATTAAATTGCAAGTGGCTGAGTGCTCCACTTACACACATACCTTTAATATATTTTGTAGGGAGATTCAGGGTGACACGGAATGTAACAAGGTTAGCCCTTCGAAACGCATGTGCAATTCATTTTTGCCAAGTGAGTAAAACTGGAGCAGTGTGAAATAAAGTGTCTTGCTCAAGAATACAAAACACTGCTGAGAATTGAACCCATGACCTTATGATTGTCAGCCGAATGCCTGAGTCACTTACCTTCATCATTGCCATCATCAATAATGACTCTGTTATTGTCATGTCAGCGCTAATGCCATGCTACAACAATCACGAGTACCACTAGGAACAACATCAACGACACCAGAACTACTGCTTCTGCTGCTACTATCACCATGACAACAGCCACCAACGCTGAAACCACCACCACTACCGACACTACAATAATTATCCTTAGCACTAAATGTCATAACTACTACTACTACTACTACTACTACTACTACTACTACTACTACTACCACTACTACTAATACTGCTGCTATTTGCATCCAGAAAAGTGAGAATGATGATGATGATGATGATGATGATGATGATGATGATGGTGGTGGTCGTCGTTGTCGTTGTCATTGTCGTGGTGATGGTGGTGGTGGTGGTGATGAGGATCATGATGATGATGATGATGAGGATGGTGGTGGTGATGATGATGAGGAGGAGGAGGAGGATGGTGATGGTGATGATGACGATGATAATGATATGATGATGATGTTGATGATGATGATGATGAGGTGATGATGATGACGATGATATTTTTTTTTGCTGTTTGATGAGAGAAGTCGACAATTTCCAAAATAATCCTCACAGCATAACTGGTAATTATTCCGCTCACACTCATCCTCTCTGAGAGATGAAAGACAAATCAAGTGAAATCTGAGGGTGGATTTGGAAACCAGAACAAAAACTAAAATTTAAAAAAGAAAATCCCAAACATTGCAAAAAAAAAAGAAAAATGGCTAATTCAACCTTGATGAAATTTGAAATTTTTTTCTTAATATTGATTTGTGAATTGCAATAAGGGTTATCCATTATAAATAGGCATAAGTATGCGGTTGAAAGTGCATGGATCAGTGGTTAGAGCATGAAGCTTAGTGAGGTAGTGAGTTCAATTCCCAGACCAGGCTGTATGTTGTGTTCTTGAGCAAGACACTTTATTTCACTTTGCTCCAGTTCACTCAGCTGTAGAAATGAGTTGCGACATCACTGGTGCCAAGCTGTATCTGCCTTTTCCTTCCTCTCAGATAACATTGGTAGCATGGAGAAGGGAAGCCGGTATGCATGAGCGACAGCTGGTCTTCCACAAACAACTTTGCCTGGACTTGTACCTTGGAGAGGAAATCAACTGGCCACCTCCCCAGAAAAAATTCAAGCCTATAAAAGTATATTGTGACAGTTACAGAACATAGAAAGTAATGTAACACCAATGACTATATAATCCAACCAAAATATCTCAGCTAAACAAACGTAAACAGAATTACTATTTAACCTTAAAATATATCGTACATATTCAAAGAACCTTAATGTACAAATTGAAATGCAAAAGAACGAAATAATAAATGGATTTGTGAATGAAAGTTTGGTAATTGCGTTTATTTCCACCATGCAACACTTATTATTGCAAACATGTTTTAACTAACCTAAACTATACACACACACACAAATACATTCTTATATATCTGTCTCGAGTTGTAGCTGTAATTCAAAGGGGCCATCCTTGTCATATTCTGTGTGAGGCTGAATCTCCCTGAGAACTGCATTAATGTTATGCATGTCTGTGAAGTACTCAGCCGTTTGTGAATTAATTTTATCCTCATGTGGTAATGAAAAGTGAAATTGACATCCAATATTTGCTGTGTGTACGTATCAATGTATGAACTTTTCTTTGGATTTAAGTATCTACTGTCTCTCTCTCACTTTCTCTCCTTCTCTTTCAATTCCTTTGTGTCCTTCTCTCTCGTTTTTGATTTAAAAAATGTGTATATGTATTTACACATCTACTTCTCTTGCGATGTGATAAACATCTAAAAACACAAAATGAACACCGTCACCACTCACTGTCTCTTTCACTCTCTCTCTCTATCTCTCTCACTCTCTCTCTTTCTC
>NC_142943.1:54236864-54246864 GCF_046866305.1 Octopus bimaculoides
CCCCAAGCCTCACAAAATCAGGGCTTCACCCAGTTTCCATGATATAGGAGTGACTGGAATTACAACAATCCCACTCCGTCAATGAAGCATCAATCTGTCGCAGGGTTCACTCCTCAGATATTGTTGGACCTCATTGTTGGACCGACAGGAAATTCAGAGTTTTTCTCAAGAACAGAGCAAACTGCCCAATTCAAGAACTGAACCCATGAACTTATGATTGGAATTGGAACACCCCTAACCACTAGGTCATGTGCATTCATGAACATCTATTCATTAAATCCTTACTTCCTTGCTTTTTACTTTTTTTTTTTTTGGTTCCTTCCTTGCTCCTTTCTTTGATTATCGTTTTTCCTTCCTTCCTTCCTTCATCCATTTGCTTATTTTTATATGTGTACATAAGTAGTTATTCACTCTAGAAGATTAATAACTAGGTCCCCTTGAAGAAATAATACAAATCTCAGAGGACATTCAAAATATCATTATGATTAAAATGAGTTTTCCTAAAAGATACAATTTCAAAATTTATTATTTGCAATTTAGCTCTTAAACTTCCTCTTTCAATAAGTAACCTGAAAAAAAAACAAAAACAAAAACAAAAAAAAACAGAACAAAACATGTCCTGTATATCTGCTTCTCTCTTTCTTTCCTACTATTTTGTTTGTCTGTTTGTTTTTCTCTCTCACTTCCTCATCCTGGTTTCTTTTTCTACATGTACAAACACACATATACAACCAAATATATATGTGTGTGTGTATGTGCATATATATATATCTGTGTGTGTATGTGAGTGTGTGTGTTTTAGCTTTAAGTATTCCTACACAAAGAGATAACTGAATATAGTTGCAGAGTAAATTGTGTTTCTAAATGCTATGCATGTATATATATATATATATATATCAATGTGTGTGGCTGTGTGTATATATATATATATATATATATATATATATATATATCATCATTTTCGTCATCATCATTTAACGTCCACTTTCCATGCTGGCATGGGTTGGATGGCTTGACTGAAGACTGGCAAACGAGGAAGCTTCACTGGGCTCCAATCTGATCCGGCAAGGTTTCTAGAGCTGGATGCCCTTCCTAACACCATCCATGTACAAAGCATTTAGTACAGTCTGTGGAGTGGTTGGCATTAGGAATGGCATTCAGCCATAGAAACCATGCCAAAACAGATTATGGAACCTGCCCTTGTTAGTACCCATCAACCTGTCCAACCCATGCCAGCATGTAAAAGGGACGTTAAATGTTGACAATTATGATTATGATGATGATGATGATGATGATGATGAGAGATGCAAACTGATCGCTTTTCTCCCAGTATTTGACTGGTTCATTTACTTCATTGACCCTGGAAGGTAAAAAAGGCAAAGCTGGAATCAGTGGAATCTGAACTCAGAAAAGAAAGAACAATAGGGAATTACCTGTAGGCAGTGTGTATGATGATGATGATGATGATGATGATGATGATGATGATGATGATGATGATGATGATGATGATGATGATGATGATGATGATGATGAGGAGGAGGAGGAGGAGGAGGAGGAGGAGGAGGGGGGAGGGTGAGGAGGAGGGGAGGGTGAGGAGGAGGGGAGGGTGAGGAGGAGAGGAGGGGTGGGTGAGGAGGAGGGGTGGGTGAGGAGGAGGTGAGGGTGATGGTGGTGGTGGTGGGAAGGGGTTGTAATGATGGCTGTGATGGTGACCACAGTGAAGGTAGCACAGCTGCAAGAGCAGTGGCAAAGTAATAATGATAATGATAAAGAAGAGGGAGGAGGAGCACAAAGGAGGAGGAGGGGGAGGCGGAGGAGAAGGAAGAAAGAGAGAAAGAAGAAGAAGAAGAAGAAGAAGAAGAAGAAGAAGAAGAAGAAGAAGAAGAAGAAGAAAGAAAGAAAGAAGAAGAAAGAAAAAAAACTGAAAGCAAAGAAGGTTGTAGAACTGTGAAATTAGCTTGAGATTAATTCTAATAAAGCTTAGAGGTTCATTAGGAACACTGAACATAACACAGGATTAAAAGCAAACAAAACAAATAACGAGGAGTTATAAATACTAATTAAGTATCAAAAGTTAAGTTATATTAATGGTCTAGATTGTCTTTAAAGACCTCTGTCTAATGAGTGGACTTAACAACAGAACCAACCACATGCATTTCTATCAAATACTTCCATTTTATGAACAAGCTCCATACTTTGCTATTAAATGCCATCATTAACCTTCGCCATTTAATGGGGTAACCTCATGTTTGTGTGGTTGGTTCTTGGGGCTGAGAAAACTTGTTCTGCAAATTCTTGCTGTATCATATTGCTCAGATAATTTCTCTTTTGTCGTTCGTTTATCGTTTAATCGTTTCAGTCATTATACTACGGCCAAGCTGGGGCACTTGCCTTGAAGAGTAGGTGCAGGAGTGGCTCTGTGGTAAGTAGCTTGTTTCCCAGCTACATGGTTCCAGGTTCGGTCCTACTGCATGGCACCTTGGGCAAGTGTCTTTTGCTATAGCCTTGGGCTGACCAAAGCCTTGTGAGTGGATTCGGTAGATGGAAGCCTGTCATAGTCCTGGGGTCGATTTGCTCAACTAAAAGGTGGTGCTCCAGCATGGCTGCAGTCAAATGACTGAAACAAGTAAAAGAAAAATGAACCAATCCCAGTATCACAGCAAAATTCTATGAGCTTCCGTATCCTAATTCTGTTGGGCTTTTCTGTATTCACTGTTAGGTTCTCTCTTGTGTTTTTATAGCAGCAGCTTTCCTGGTAGTCCTACCAATTCCTGATTTCCGTTTCCAGGTCATAATGGCATGGAACGAAGGAAAATTTAATAAAGCAATACACAGCTTTATGTATACAATCACTATTGACAAAGTTCGTAGTAGCCATACACTAATTAAGATGAGCCAAAGCCATCACAATCAAAAGTTAATAAAGCTATCCTAAATTAAAACTTTCTTATATGGCGCAATTCAGTGGAAAAATAAGTTGGTCTATTTTCCTTGGCTTCTTTTATTTGGAGTTATCTCCCTTTAACTTTTGTTTACTTTTTTTATGCCCGTAATTTTTATTTACTTTCTTGTAGACTCATAAACTGAACAATTACCCTCAAAAGCCATTAAATAATTATACTTTTTCAAATTTTTTTACGCTAAAAACCTACCTGATTACCTCCTTAGTAATCCTAAAATCCATTGTAACCATTGGTCCAGAAGTTTCGCCATGAGGGTACAGACGGACAGACAGACATAACGCCGATCATAGTATGATTATTAAGGCAGTGAGCTGACAGAATCGTTGGCATGTCAGGCAAAATGCTTTGTGGCATTTCGTCTGTCTTTACATTCTGAGTTCAAATTCCACCAAGGTCAACTTTGCCTTTCATCCTTTTGGGGTCAATAAATTAAGTACTAGTGAACCACTGGGGTTGATGTAATCGACTAGTCCCCTCCACACAAATTTCAGGCCTTGCACCTTTAGTAGAAAGGATTATTATTATCATATATAATGGTAGTACTCCAGCATGATCACAGCCTCTGGTGGCTGAAACTATTAATAGAATATATGACAGGCTTTCAAACAGATTCCATCAAGCAAATTCCCTTCAAAGGCATTGGTTGGCCTGGGGTTATAATAGAAGACATTTGCCCATGGTACTATGCAGTGGGACTGAACCTGGAACAATGTGGTTACAAAGCAAGCGTCTTGACTCACCACACAGTCATGTCTGTACTGGTATGGTGATGAAAATAAATTCTCACAAGATAATCACCAACTACTTGGCTATAAAACAGTTACTGTTCTCTTTAATTATTTTACAATTTCATGGTTGAGCTGTTAGTCTTGGACAAAAAAAAGAAAAAAAAAAGAGAAAAACACACGCTCTGCCATTTTGTGGTGAAAATATCAAAATCACGCTCACATTAAACAAATTAATATAGCTAAACAAAAAAAATTACAATAATAATAATAATAATAATAATAATAATAATAATAATAAGTATCATAATAAGAATGATGATAATGTTGATGATCATGATGATAATAATAATAATAATAATAATAATAATAACAATAATAATAATAATAATAATAATAATAATCATAAAGAAGTAGATGTATGAATGTTATAATTAATTAAATAAATAAATGAACTGAAAAAGAAACCAACATAGAAATAAGAATAATAAAACTACCGCAAAATCATTATTATTAATATATATATATATATTTTTTTAATCTTTCAATTTTCAAACAAATACAGAAATTCAAAAGCAGTTATTTAATTAAACAGGAAAATATGCTTGAGATGTATTTATTTATTTATTTATGTTTATTCATTTATTTATTTATTTATTTATTTATTCATTTATTTATTTATTATGGGATTTGTTTTGTTCTCTTATCTGTGTGTTTATCAATCAATCTGTCTATTTATATATCAAACTATCTATCGGTGTATCTATCTATTTATCTTGTCTTTCTCTCTGTGTGTCTGTTGAACTATCTACACTGCCATCTATCTATCTATCTATCTATCTATCTATCTATCTATCTATCTATCTACCTTCTGTTGAAGATAAATGTCTTTTGTCAATCACTCAATGATAATTTATATAATTATGTGTGTAAGTGTTTATATGTAAGGGGTTAGGATGTGTGTGTGTGTGTATGTGTGTGTGTCCGTGTGTGTGTGCATATGTGTATGCGTTCCAGCAATATATATATATACAATGTCTGGTTGAATTTAAAAATCACAGCAGATGGTAGGAGAGAACATTAATGAGACAAGAAATCATACCGTTATATCAATAAAAATATAATTGTTGTGATTGTTATTCTTTAGCCCAGCTCAACTCTGATCTGATCAAATAGTCTTATAATCAGTCATTCCAATTCTGGCCACCCAGCCCCTTTTAGGGGCATGGAGAATTACACTGTGCAACAGGACTGTATAAACAACATTATGGTCCCTCCAGCAAACCAATGCACTGAGCCCTATCGAATTTATTCATTGCTAGCAAGTCATAACATACATGAATCAAAATTGGTTCTCTAGACTAAAG
The DNA here is from genome assembly GCF_046866305.1 of Octopus bimaculoides. Lineage (NCBI taxonomy): Eukaryota > Metazoa > Mollusca > Cephalopoda > Octopoda > Octopodidae > Octopus > Octopus bimaculoides. Next base: position 54,241,920 of record NC_142943.1, read on the forward strand.
AGGCCCCTAGATCCATGTGGCCCCTTGCCAACTGTACAGTTTGCCCATGCCTTAAGAAAGTACTGTTGTCAAATGTTTCCTTTTTTTCTCTCTTAAGCCTTTATCATTTAAACTGGTCACAACAGGTTCAAATATCCTGTTTTATGTTCACACTGGCCATATCCAACCTCTTAACGTTCCCGAGATGAAATTAAACTGTGTCTCACCTAGTTTTGCTCTGTTAGTCACCACTCTGTGACCCTCATCACCTGCTCCAGTAGTTTTATTCCTCTACAATTACCTCTCTCTAATGCTTTCTGGAATAAATAGAAGGGATAAATAAATGAATGGAAATTGAACCAGTGGCTGTGTTGGATATTAAGGCACCATGACCCTCCCCAGACACAACATAATTTCTTCAACTATCACCCGCATTCTTGTAGTTTAAAAAACATTCTTTGCAGAGAGCAGTTATCATTTAGAGAAACTGAAGACATGTCTAGTTCACGCCAGATATGAAACCAATGTTTTTTTTTTCTAAAACTGTTATTTTACACATACAAAAATAAACAATTGCTCTATATTTTATAGGGTATGCTTTTTTTCTGATTTATGATCTTATAACGAAGATATATATATATATATGTATATATATATATATATATATATATATATATATATATATATATATATATATATATATATATATACATATATACATATATATATATATATACAATGGGCTTCTTTCAGTTTCCATCTACCAAATCCACTCTCAAGGCTTTGGTAAGCCCAAGGCTATAGTAGAAGACACTTGCCCAATGTGCCATGCAGTGGGACTGAACCTAGAACCATGTGACTGGAAGACAAGCTTCTTACCACAACCAATTTATCACATAAATTTTACCAGCAAAATCTTCTTTGGACCCCAGGTGGGAATCATTGCTTTATAGGGTCAGCATGATGCAGACCCTCTTTAAACACACACGCATGTATATTCACACACACACACACACACATACATGTATCTCTCCCTCACTCTCTCTCTCTCTCTCTCTCTCTCTCTATATATATATATATATATATATATATATATATATATATATATATATATATACATATATATATATATATATATATATATATATATATATATATATATATATATATATATATATATATATATATATACACTCTTTACTCTTTACTCTTTAACTTCTTTCAGTTTTTTGACTGTGGTCATGCTGGAGCTCTGCCTTTAGTCGAGCAAATCGACCCCAGGACTTATTCTTTAGAAGCCTAGTACTTATTCTATTCGTCTCTTTTGCCGAACCGCTAAGTTACAGGGACATAAACACACCAGCATCGGATGTCAAGCGATGGTGTGGGGGGGGGGGGGGGGGGTACAAACACACACAAACAAACACATACACACATACATATATATATATACATATATACAACGGGTTTCTTTCAGTTTCCGTCTACCAAATCCACTCACAAGACTTTGGTTGGCCTGAGGCTATAGTAGAAGACACTTGCTCAAGATGCCACGCAGTGGGACTGAACCCAGGACCACACAGCCACTCCTACGCCTATATATATATATATATATATATATATATATATATGGTAATTGTACATGCATGTTTATGTGTTTAAATGTGTGAGAATACATTCAGTTTTTGCTTATACCACATAATGTGAGATGCTGTTGAATTGGTTTTCACACACGTATGCAGTCTGTGAGTGTACATGTGTATCTAGATTATATGCATATATATATATATATAGAGAGAGAGAGAGAGAGAGACAGACAGACAGACAGACAGACGGACACACAGAGAAGAGAGAGAGAGAGAGAGAGATACAGACATACATACAAACGCAAGTAATTGTTTTTATATAACATAATGCAAGATACTTTTAAACCGGTTCTTTCAAAGGTTTAGTCAACAAAATAATTAGGCCTATTATCACCACGGTACTCATTAAATTTTAGACATATGTGCATTGTATTTAATTATCTCAGTTTATCTTTGTGTCAGATCACGCACACACACACACACACACACATGCTCACCCAAGACGCACAACACATGCACGCACATACAAACACATGCACAATGGCTTACTGTTCCACATAAACATATACACAGACACACACACACACACACATGCTCAAATCAATTTCTGCTTTATTGTCCTTGCGTACAATAAAGAATTGATTATATCCCATGTTGAAAGAGGAAAAACAATAGTAGCGAGAACAACATTTAATGTATTTCAATTTAAATACGACAATAAAAGCAATTGAGACATACCGATTAAATTACAATAATAACATCTATTAATTCTACAGAATAGGAAGTTGGCTAAAATACACGAGAGCATCGTCAGCATTATCGTTGTCATCATCATCGTCATCATCATTATTATGAACATCAATTAATGTGAACTTTTTGGTGTTTGCATGGGTCAGAGAGAATTTATTGAGGTAGATTTTCTGCAGTCGGGTGCTCTTCCTGTCTCCAACTCTCACCTGTTTCCAAGTAAGGTAAATATTTTTCCCATGGCCAGACTGCAAAGGAACAGCCTCACTTGTATGATGGTGATGCTCACTTACAGCCAACATATGATGTCAGGAGAAGGATACACACAAACACACGAACACACACATACATACACACACACATCATCATCATCGTTTAACGTCCGCTTTCCATGCTAGCATGGGTTGGACGATTTGACTGAGGACTGGTGAAACCGGATGGCAACACCAGGCTCCAATCTGATTTGGCAGAGTTTCTACAGCTGGATGCCCTTCCTAACGCCAACCACTCAGAGAGTGTAGTGGGTGCTTTTACGTGTCACCCACACGAAGGCCAGTCAGGCGGTACTGGCAACAGCCACGCTCAAAATGGTGTATTTTATGTGCCACCCGCACAAGAGCCAGTCCAGGGGCACTGGCAATGATCTCGCTCGAAAATCCTACGAAGGCCAGTCAGGCGACATATATACATACATACATACATACATACATACATACATACATACATAAATACATAGAATCGAAGCCATCACTGGATGTAAAAATCTGTAAAACTTTCCAGAAGTTTATCATTTAAGTTTATATGAGCATGTCTAGACATGCAACAATATGCATGAGAATACATGCATGAAACATACAAACCTGCACATGCGTGCATGCATACATACATGCATACATACACACAAAGAAAAATACTTTGTTGTTGATGTTGAAATTCCAATGAAGGAACCTTGAATCTAGGTTAGAAACCGGTTCTTTCTCTGTTGGCAAGAAATCCTGAAATAAACTGAATAATGACATACATACATTCATACATACATACATTCCAACATACATACATACGTACATGCATACATACATACACATACATACATACATACATACATACATACGTACGTACATGCATACATACATACATACATATATATATGTTTTTTCTCCTTGTTTTTCTCCTTATTCTTTCTGTTGAAGAGTGTAACTCAAAACGTTAAAGACTTCCTGTATTCCCAAGCGTCAAACTAATACATCCTTTTGTTGTTTACACCACCTGTCCTCGTCTGTTGTTGTTGTTTTCGTAAATTCTCCCATATATATATATATATATATATATATATATATATATGCATACATATTTATAGATAGATAAATAGTTACATATATGTGCATATATGTATATATGTATCTATGAGAGTGTGTGTGCGTGTGTGTGTGTGTGTGTGCATGTATAGATAGATAGATAGATAGATAGATAGAATGATTGATTTACTGATTGATTGATTGATAGATTGGTAGATAGACAAATGGATAGACAGAGAGACAGAGAGACGTTAAAAAATCCACCCAACCACAATTATATGTGAAGAGAGTGCGTGCGTGTGTGTGTGTGTGTGTGTGTGTGTGTTTGTGTGAATGTACCTTAGATTATTTAACAAGTAACCTTTCTGTGTGTAGGTCAAGAGCCAAATTGATTGAATTTTTACTTATGTGCATTAGTAAGCTAAGGGAAAATAAAACACAAATTGACTCATCATGTTAAATGATTAAATAGGTTTGACAATACAATTGGAATTGAAGAAGAGATTAAGAAAGGGAGGAAGAAACACACATAATAAAATGTAAATAAAAATAAGACAAATGCATGACATAAAATGGATAAAAATTGAAGACGAAACCTTATCTCTCGTCTTTCAGTGAAAAATTATTGATAATAATGGCCACTCTCTTCAGTATTTGATGCAATTCCGTCAAATTTCACCCTGAGATTACAAAAAGATGCTAAAGCCAAAAATACATAGAAAAATATATTAAAAAAAATAATAAAATGTTCAAAACCTGAAGCACAAAAAGTAAATAAAATAAGCTGTGAGAATATAAAAAAAGGCAATTATATAAAACATTAAAAAAAAATCATTCTGCAAAAAATATATAATGTTGTGATAAAAAAAATTCATTTGACAAGATCCATTTAATGTGTGTGAAAGTGTATATATATGTATATGTGGGTATATATCTATTTATATGTATGCATATATATATATATATGTATATATATATATATATATATATATATATATATATATATATATATATATATATATATATATATATATATATATATATATATATATATATATATATATATATATATAGTTATATACATATACATTTGTTCATATATGTGCATTATACATAAAAATATGCACATATGCACGTAGACAAATACACTTATAGAAAGATACATATATATATATATATATATATATATATATATATATATATATATATATATATTGATACACAGACAGGCAGAATGGCAAATAGACAGACAGACTGACAGATAGATAGATAGGTGGACATATGTATATGTGTGAGTGCGTATCTGTGCCAGTGTCTGTGTTTTTGCCTGTGTCTGTG
>NC_142943.1:54254364-54264364 GCF_046866305.1 Octopus bimaculoides
GTCCACTCAGCAGGCAAGAATGAGTGGTATCTGTATCTCAAAGGGTCAGCCTTGTCAAACTCTAAGTCACATTGAATGTCCCTAAGAAATATGTGAACAGGTATGCATGTCTGTGGAGTGCTCAGCCACTTGTACATTAATTTCATTAGGAAGTCATTCTATTGATCAAATGAATTAGAACCCTTGTCCCCTTAATCGATGGAGTTGCTGTTGTTTGTTCCTTCTTGAGCCATGCCTGGCTCATAAGGTCCAGTTTCCATCCAGAAACCATTGATTGTCCTAGAGCTATGGTAGAAGACACCTGCTCTGGGTGACAAACAGAGGTACTGAACCCAAAACGATGTGGCTGAAATGCAAATGTTTTTTTACCACTTCTTATTCCATTTCACATTGTCCCATCCACCCCTTCTCTCTCTCTCTCTATCACTCTCTCTCTCTATCACTCTCTCTCTCTTTTATTCTTATTTCTTTATTGCCCACAATGGACTAAACATAGAGGGGACAAACAAGGACAGAGAAAGGGATTAAGCCAATTACATCGACCCCAGTGCATAACTGGTACTTAATTTATCAACCCCGAAAGGATGAAAAGCAAAGTCGACCTTGGCGGTATTTGAACTCGGAACATAGACAGGCGAAATACCGCTAAGCATTTCGTCCAGCGTGCTAACATTTCTGCCAGCTCACCACCTTTTATTCTATGATTTCTGTCCCTGCTGTTTCTATCTCTTTTATTCATATCTTTTTCTTTCACATCATGTATATTCACTCTTACCAATTTTCTACTTATACATGCACTAATGGGTGTGCACATACATACATTCATACGCACACATACCCAGAGACAAAATCTATCTTCTCCTTTCTGTCTCCACATTGTGGTAACTCTCTCTCTCTCTCTCTCTACACGTCCTCTCTCTTTCTGTTTCTCTTTTTCTCTTAACACAGTTTCGCCTCTCATTCCCTCCTACTTCGTCTTCAATTTCTACCGCTTTCCTCAGTCACCTTTGATTTATAAATGTAAATGTCATTTGAACTTAGCTGACCAGAATAACAATATCGAGAACTATACACATTGTGGGATTTGCGAAAGAAAACATAGTATTAATGATAACAACGGCAACAACAGCAACAACAACAACAGCAATGTTAACAACAATGAGTGATAGCAAGAACAACAAAGTCGCTCCTTCCCTTCCACAAGTAACAAGGACATACACAGCCCAACAATGCCATCAACAATGGGGAAAAAAAAGACGTAATGTGTTTATATATATATATATATATATATATATATATATATATGTGTGTGTGTGTGTGTGTGTGTGTGTGTGTGTGTGTGTGTGTGTGTGTGTGTATGTATATATATGTATATACATATATATATTTATATGTATATATATGTATATATATATATATATATATATATATATATATATATATATATATATATATATGCATATATATGTATACATATATATGCATATATATGCATATATATGTATATATATATATATATATATATATATAAAAACAAAAGTAAATGAGTATATGCATATATACGTACAGGTATGTGCATACCGACATCCACCTGTATGTATAGGTGCATATCTGGGTACAGGACATTGCAAACAAACGTAGACGAGAACACACGAGCCACATAGAGAACATTCTACTTCATCAGCTACCCACGTTTTAACACCGGCGTTTCGACGAGCTTCGGGCAGAACGCATCGTTAAAACAGCTCGTCCCATGGATCGCAGATTAAATTTGTATACGCAAATTAAATCTAGCCATGGCGGAATGTAGTGGCGGACAAAAAACAAGACAGGAAAACAAACAGAAAAGGCTTTACGGCCAGACGAGAAAAATTATGTGTGTATGAACGCGATGAGGCACGGAACCGAGAGAGACAAAGTGGTGGCGTGCGTTACTTGGCGAAAGCCAAGGAAGGAAAGGATTATTGACCGGAAGCATGTGACCATGCCGGTGTAAAGGGAAGAGAGAGAGTGGTAGAGGGAGAAAGAGAGGGAGGAAGTAGAATAGGTGAGCAACGAGAGGAAAAGAGAAAGAGAGGAAATACGAGGGGGAAAAGGAGATACGTAGTAGTAACAGAGGAAGAACAAGAGGGTAAGGCGAGATACGTAGTAGTACAGAGGAAGAACGAGGGGGGGGAGAAAGGAAAGAGAAAGAGAAAGAGATAGAGTAGCGTCAGAGGATAAGTTTACGAAAACTACTTACAATTTTTGTGAGACGCTGCGTTCAATCATGTAAAAACAAAAGTAAATGAGTATATGCACTCCGTGTTTTTCTCCTTGTCTCCGTATTCTTTCTGTTGAAGAGCGTAGCTCGAAACGTCAAAGACTTTCCGTATTCCCGAGCGTCATACTAATATATCCTTTTGTTATTTACACCACCTGTCCTCGTCTGTTGTTATTATTTGTATATTCTCCCATATATATATATATATATATGCATATATATATAAATAAATATACATACGTATGTACATATATGCATATATATCTATATCTATCTACACACACACACATACATACAAATACCATATACATGTGCATATATATATATATATATATATATATATATATATATATATATATATATATATATTTATATATATATAAATATATATACATATATATATACATATATATATGGTATATGTGTGTGCACGTGTATGTATATATGAATATATGTTTATCTATCTATCTATCTAATACCTCTGTGTGTGTGCGTGTGTGTGTGTGTGTGTATTCTGTAATGAATTAAAAGCACTGCTAGTGTTGTAAACATTATCGACTACACATACTGAATGTACTTGTTTAATTTGTTCGCCAGTTCGCTGTGGTATAGCACCTGGGGGATGATTCCCACATAACACTGGATGTTAAAAACACCTGAAAGCCATTGACAGGCAAGACAACGCACCCCACCGATCGAATTCAGGATTGAAAAATACCGATATATTGCCATTTCTATGGCTTATCAACATTGCGTATCTGAATATTGGTATCCATCACTCATGAATTCGTTCAGGTGCAGATTGTCTCACCTGTCTATGATTTTGTAGGTGTTTTAGCACCCAGGTCTTCACTCAATTAAACTGGTGAACAAACAAAATACCTACAATCAGCATGTGCCATCAATGATATATATGTATATATATATATATATATATATATATATATATAACATAAATAATATATAAATATGCATATATCCATATATATATATGAACATACCTACATCTATATGTATACATACATGCATATATGGGTACAGGACATCTCCAAAAACGTTAAAGACAATGAGAAAAGAAAACATAAAGACTTGTGTCTGGAGTACAATGCTGCATGAGAGTAAGACATGGAGCGTGAATGCTCAGGATTTGAGAAGAGTGGAAAGAAATGAAACTAGCTTGCACCACTTGCTGTGTAATGTAAGTATGCAAGAACAACAAAGTAAAATTGTGTTGAAGAGAAAAAAAAAAACCATAAGAGGCATCATATATATATTGTGTAACAAAGAAGACTAATGGTGAGGATATTGATTTGTCCCAACAGACACACACATCTATCTTTTATCTTTTATCTTTAACTTGTTTCAGTCATTAGAGTGTGGCCATACTGGGGCACTGTCTTGAAGAATTTTTAGTTGAATGAATCAACCCCAGTTCTTATTTCTTCTTTTAGTCTGCTTTTTACCCTATTAGTCTCTTTTGACAAACTGCTAAGTTACAGGAACCTAAACACATATGTATAGAGTGGACTTCTTCCAGTTTCCACCTACAAGATCCACTCACAAGTTCTTGTTCAGCCCGTGCCACACAGTGGGACTGAACCCCAAAACTACTGAACCAGTTTTTGGGAAGCAGGCTTCTTATCACACAATCACGCCTACACCCATATACATATATACACATATAAACATACACTCACATGCAAATGCATAATGATTTTGGCTTGAAAATGTGCTTGAATCTTAAAACGAATTTTGTTTCTTTTTAACTTGTTTCATTTATTACAATACCATACCGGTTTCAATATTTTTTCTTTTATTTTTTTTTTCAGTGTAAAGAAATATTATTTAAATGCAACGAAAATTTAAAAGTAAGAGAATGCACAAAAAAGTTTCATGGTGATGAAACATTCAAAAATGATCAATATGTTTCAAGCAAAATTGCTTGATGAATATTCCAATGTTTAATAAGTTTCACACCAATATGAAGTAATGAGAGTTCAAATATTCGATAAATTTCATAGCAGTAATATATTATGGAAATTTCTAAGTTCAATAGGTTTCATAGAAATAAATTACGTTGGAAATTAGACATGATGAAGGCTTTAAGTTTGAAGAAAAAGAAAAAAAAATTGCAAACTCTCTTGAATAATGTGAGGTAGAATTATTCATCGTTTACTTTCTTTATTTCATTATGGACTGTGAACTATTTTTCATGCCAATATTGCCTTATATCTGCCAGTTTCAAGATATAGTTTCAAGTCTTGATTGGTTACTTAAAGACATTATTTGTTTCTGTCCATCTTTGCCCTAGTGTTCTCTGGTCACTTGTTCTTGTCTGACAGCAGTCAAGCATTCTAGTTGGTTAAACTGTCTGTAGACATCATTTGTTTTTTTAGATGTCCTGGCCACTTGTTTTTATCCAATAGTTGTCCAGCATTCCAGTTAGCTGACTCCCTTAAGACGCTACTTGTTTTTCTGATATCCTGGTCAGATGACTGCTTCATAGCATCACCTGCTTTTTCATTTCCGTCAAAGTGAGGTTTTAACCAGAAACATAATCGTATTGGTCAACGCTGGGGTGATGTCAGCAAATTGAGTTGGAGAAATATATTTACATAGCAGTCTGATGTTTGTATTCATATCTTGGAGGAGGAATCTGTTATCTCAAAATTTGATTTTCTTTTATCATTTTTGTTACTTGTAATTTTTAGTTGAGTATCAATATGATCTGTTTTCTCATTCTATCATGTTGTTAAACATATTTTCCTTAATATAAATTGAATTGAGGTGTTTATAATATATCGGTATGAAGGGAAATTTGGTGCTTGAGATGTTTTATGGACAAAGCTCCAAATGTTTATTGATGAGTATTTGTCTAGTAGTGAGGTCTTATACTTGTTGACAGTGGACTGTCATTCTGTGCATCAGATCAATTCACATTTGTTCTATGCAATCCTCATTTCACCCATTGCATTTGATAAGGTAAATCAGATTTCTTATTGGTCAAATGAAATAATTTTCTATGGTAAGTTTCCTGAATTAAAGTCATCTCTGGAGCTTTCAATGGCATTGATGCAGATTCTGCAATTAGGGCAGTTACACATTTTAGTTATTGGTGCTGTAATTTTTCTTAATTAAGTGTAATTTGGTGCTAGTAAGTTTTTTAAAGACTTCAGTTGTCTTTACTTTTAATTATTTTATGTATTTGAATTGTTCCTTAAAAAAGTGGAATATTCTAATGGATGCTATTGTATGTTTCTGTACTTCTCAGATTGTGTGATGATTAATATATATATAAATATATATATGCAAAATATTGAGCGTATCAGGGTGTTTCTTGCTCTTTGTAATTCTTGGGAGTCTATTAATCTCACATTATATTCAGTTGCCATTTAAAGTCACTAAGTATTATCTTTCAAGTAATATACTTTTATGTTTTTGAAAACGTTCTCCTGGGTTTCAGAAGAGAATGCAATTGTGCAACTTTTAGTTCAGACAGACATAGATAGATATATAGAGAGAGAAAGTGAGAGGGAGAGAGGAGAGACAAGAGAGAAAAAGAGTAATGGATGGATGGATGGATGGATGGATGGATGGATGGATGGATGGAGGGATGGATGGAGGGAGGGAGGGAGGGATTAATGAATAGATAAATACATATACATTTAGATAGATAGATAGATAGATAGATAGATAGATAGATAGATAGATAAACTTTCTTTATTGGCCACACAGGGCTAAACACAGAGGGGACAAATACAAATGTAAAGCTTTCCTTTTCGAAAATGAAAAAGAAAAAGGGGAAAAATGAGAAAGTAAAATTCCGATCAAAAGGGATCAGAAAAAAAAAAAGATAGACAGACAGACAGGCATACAGACAGACAGACAGATAGATAGATAGCAACAGAGAAAGAGAGAAAGGAGAAGAAAGAAAGAAAGAAAGAAAGAAAGAAAGAAAGAAAGAAAGAAAGAAAGAAATGACTGGCTGGCTGGCTGGCTGGAAGGAAGGGTGGATGGATGGATGGATGGATGGATGAATAGATAAAATGGATAGATGAATGGATAAATAAATACATAGATAGTTAGATGGATAGAATGACAGACAGACAGACAGACAGTAAGATAGATAGATAGATAGATAGATTGATAGAGAGAGAGAGAGAGAGAGAGAGAAAGACAGAGAGTGTGAAAGGGAAAGAGTAGGTCTACAAAGTGATTGTCATAAAGTTTGCATATTCTGTTGATACATATATATATGCGTTAGTACACAGTGTGTGTGTGTGTGTGTGTATATCTAAGCATACATCTGCATATTTGTGTGCATGCATGTATGTGCATGCGTGTGTATGTGTGTGTGTGTGTGTGTGTGTGTGTGTGTGTGTATGTGCATGCATGCGTGTGTGTGTATTTATACATACATTAAATTAGATTTCTAAATTGTTGTATCATCACCCATTGATTTATCTACTGATAAAGTAGTCAACGACAAGTTGTTTGTTCCATTCAAGTTCATTCTTATCTACTTTCTTTCTCTTTCTTCTTTCTTCCCTTTTTTTTTTGTTTTCATTTGGCTTTTGTTTCTCTCCAACAACCCCTTCTCCTTCCTCACCCTCTCCTCCTTTCTCTCCTTCTTACCCCATCTCCTCCTCCTCCTCCTGCTCCTCTTTTTTGTCTTCATCTCTTCTCATCTAAATCTATCCAATGCCAAAAGGCAGCTGTGTGTTAACTACTTTTTTTTTCCTAGCATTCTTCTATGTATGTTTTTTTTTTTTTTTTTACTTCAGTGTTTTCTTTCTCTCACATCATCATTATTTCTTAACTTGCCTCATTAAAATCATTAGTAAACGCATTAGCCACCATAAAACCAAATTAGTTTTCATCATCACACGAAACTTAATTTTAAATTGTTTAATGTTCTTTTTATTTATTTATGTGTCTATTTAAATATAATTTTTTAAAACTTTTTTAGAGTTTCCATATTTATATTTTTGAAAGATTTCTTAGGTCGTTCTTTTATTTTCCGTTTGTTTTTCATTTTAAATTATTGTTTTTCTTCTTTTCTTTTTGCATGTGTAAAAAAAATTGTTTTTATTTATTTGTTTGTGTAATTTGTTTAATTTGTGTTTTGTTTTGTTTTGTTTTGTTATTTTTTTTTCTTCTTTCTTGTTTCGCACCAAGCATCATATGAGCTGTAACTCAATGCAATTGTGTGCATCAAGTTTGATTAAGCAGAAATGAATTAAAATTAAATGAGAAGAGAAATTATTAATGAAAAAAAAAAATAATAAAAGAAACATATATATATATATACAAATAAAACAGCTAAAAAATAACAAATAAAATATAAAAATAAACGAAATAAAAGCCAGTTAGTTGATAGCTAATCCAACAAATTAAATTTAGTTTGAAGAAGGATTAACTCACAGAGTTATGCATTAGGATTATGTTAACATTAAATCATTAGTGCTTTATAAAAGTAGCCTAATTGTTGTGCTAATAAATGGGTTTACATGACTGCTATGTCATCCTCTTTAATTAATATGCAAGGGATACAGCAGGTTGAGTAAATAGGGTCCTGTTGACTAAGGAATCACTTCCTGGTTGGTGTGTGTCAGGGAGAAGTTAACTGTTATAGATTGGTATTTTATCCTGGGTAGAAATATTGTCCCCAAAAGTGGCGAGCTGGCAGAACCGTTAACACGCTGGGCGAAATGCTTAGCAGTATTTCGTCTGCTGTTACGTTCTGAGTTCAAATTCCGCCGAGGTTGACTTTGCCTTTCATCCTTTCGGGGTTGATAAATTAAGTACCAGTTACGCACTGGGGTCGATGTAATCAACTTAATCCTTTTGTCTGTCCTTGTTTGTCCCCTCTATGTTTAGCCCCTTGTGGGCAATAAAGAAATAAGAAATGTTGTTCCCCTAAGCCCTGAAGACTTGAGAAATGAGTGAACAAAACTATTGACATTTAAGCTATAAATGTTAAACACATCTCATCTCATCTTTTTCACCTGCTTATCCCTGGGAAGTTTGTTGGGGCAGTCTTCAGGTATGTCTTCTATTGGGTTCTGTCATAAGCAACCGTCTCTGATTGATTTGGTTGGGTCACTGAGCAAGACCAAGCAAACTAATAAATGTTATCCAGCCATCTTGCTCATGGTCTACCCTTGGGCCTCCTACTGGTTGGTTTTTGCCTGTAAAACCTGTCCCCAGCCATCCTGTACAGAGATATCCTTACCACATGTTCGTAATATCAGAACTCTGGTGGTTTCAATAATAGAATTGCAGTCATGTTTGTCATATGTCTCGCTTCTCACTCTCTTTCTTTCTCTTTCCCTCATGCTCTCTCTCTCTCTCTCTCTCTCTCTCTTGTGTTCTTTCACTCCCTACCTCTCTCATTTTTGTGCTTGTTTCTCTCTTACTCTCTCTTTCACTTATATAATATACAACAGACCTATCATATAATCTGTTTTTTCTTTCTCTGTCTGTCTTTGTTTGTCTGTCACTCTCTCTCTCTCTCTCTCTCTCTCTCTCTCTCTCACTCTCTCTCTCTCTCTCTCTCTCTCTCTCTCTATCTCTTTCAGTTTTGTGTTCCTTCTCTCTCATGCTTTCTCTGCCTCTTGTCTCTCTAGTATTCTTTCTTTAACACTTAAGCTTTCTGCCCCTCTCTCTGTCTCTCTCCCCCTCTCTTTCCCTCTCTCTCTCTCCATATCCCTCTACTTCTCCCCCTCTCTCTCCTATCACTCTCTCTCTCCATATCCCTCTACCTCTCCCCCTCTCTCCCCTATCACTCTCTCTCTCCATATCCCTCTCCTTCTCTCCTTTCTCTCTCTCTCTCTCCATATCCCTCTCCTTCTCCCCCTCTCTCCCTCTTTCCCTTGTACTCTTTCTTTCATGCTCCTGCCTTTCACTCTCTTCCACTCTCCCTCTTACTCTCTCTCTCCCCTCTCTTTCTTTCTCAAGCTCTCCTCCTCCCCTCTCTCTCTTTCTCAAGCTCTCCTTCTCCTCCCCATCTCTCTCTCTTTCCCTTCCAATCTATCATACATAAATTATTCAAATGAAACTGTCCTAAACCACTTAATTAACCAATGAGTCACCACCAAAAGTCTTTGTCTTCCTGCAGTGCTACAAACACATACAAAGACGCAAAGATCAGTTCCATAATTGTACAAAATATTCCTTATGAAAAGAAATCTAAGTTCCAGGAAATAAATAATGCAAAAGCAAACCAGCTCCTCCCAAATGTGAACTTGTGTCATGGAGCCTTAGAGATTATAATAAGCTCAATCACAACCCATGAGACTCAAAAACATTTGCATTATTACCAAATAACAGAAACAGGTTTACCAAGAACGTGATGTTCCATTTGAAATGGTAAGCGATTTTTCTTGGTTCTTTTATGAGTTGAAGAATTTTTTAATCTTTTACTTGTTTCAGTCATTAAACTACGCCCATGCTGGAGTATGTCTAGTCGGTTACTTTAACCCCAGTGCATAACTAGTACTTATTTCATCGACCCCAAAAAGATGAAAGGCAAAATTAACCTCGGTGGAATTTGAACTCAGAACATAGCGGCAGATGAAATACTGCTGAGCATTTTGCCCCGGCATGCTAACAGTTCTGCCTGCTTGCCACTTAATATGTTAGTATTAATAATAATAAAGAATAAGGGGACTTGTACATCTACAAAATCTATTTTCTGACCTACACGTGTTTCCTTTACAACAACTATTCACTATT